>NC_132892.1:1601385-1726385 GCF_030463535.1 Salminus brasiliensis | reverse complement strand
CTACCCATCGATAGGCCCTACTTAGCGTCTCTGCGCATGCGCGAACTACAATTTGTTTATTATTTTCACGCGTTTTTAATCATATTTATGAATTTTATTTCCAGATGTATCACAGAAATCATGCGGCTAATGATTGCTTGAGTGTTAAAAAGTATAAATTGCGATTTAAATAAATTAAATAAATTACCTCAGTGACCTTATTTTCACCCTGATGTCCAGATTCACGCCGTCTAAATATCCTACATGCTGTTTTACTTATAGCTTTAATAAATAATGTTAATGGTAGCACGCTTTGACATGGTAGCACAAATCGACAGAACACCGGAAATGGTGAGGAAAGTTGATGGATTCAGGGTTGATGGAAACAGCGCTGCCCTCGTGCTGTGATGGCCGAGAGGTTAAGGCGTTGGACTCGAAATCCAATGGGGTTTCCCCGCGCAGGTTCGAACCCTGCTCACAGCGTGTCTTTATAATACCGGCCACAACTTCCGGTGGTCAGTAGTGTTTAACACCCCCCTCCCCCATCACCACATTTACACTCCCCACTGACTCCATCACCAGAGTCCCAGAGTCCACCAGAAGCCCGGCCAGCTGTGCTGTGATGGCCGAGAGGTTAAGTCGTTGGGTTCGAACCCTAGACGTTAGAGTGACCCTAAGTCTTTCTTATTGCAATACAACACTGTTGGTCGAGAGCACCTTCCACTGAACACAGGGTTCCACCACCGAAAAGGGTCCCACTACTGCTACGGGTCGAAGATCTAAGCCCGGCATGTTTAGCACCACCCTAATCATCATCTCCTTCTCCTCCCGTCCTCCTGCAGGTGCTCCTCAGTCAGGGCTTATGGGCAAATGTCGGCGGCCTCGCACAGCCTTCACCAGCCAGCAGCTGCTGGAGCTGGAGAACCAGTTCAAGCTCAACAAGTACCTGTCCCGGCCCAAGCGCTTCGAAGTGGCCACCTCACTGATGCTGACCGAGACCCAGGTGAGGGCGTGTGTGTGTGATCATGGCCTAACACGTGGAGTGGATGTTGGGGTGGATGAGATGGTGATCATCATCCAACCTCCTGACCTCACTAACTCACTAACTGCTTTTGTCGCCGAATGCAATCAAATCCTCACAGCAATGCTCGTCCTCCAAAATCTAGTAGAAAGCCTTCTCTTCCCTGGACAGTAGAGACAGTTGATTTCATAATAAGCAATGAATGGGCAGGTGTCCCAATACTTTTGTCCACATAGTGTATCTGAACTTAGACAAAGTGGCACCAAGAGTTGGTGATGGCCACCAGGAAGGTCTGAAGGTATCTCTGAGTTTTGAGCATGACAGTTTTGTAGACCCGGTACCATCAACCGCCTGCTGTGAGCCCTGCCCCTGATGTGATGTGTGTGTGTTCTGATGCGTTCAGGTGAAGATCTGGTTCCAGAACCGCAGGATGAAGTGGAAGCGCAGCCGAAAGGCCAAGGAGCAAGCCGCCCAGGCGGAGGCAGAGCGGCAGCGGGCTGGAGGCAAAGCAGCCGGCGAGGTCCAGAGGGCGGAGGAGGTGAATGGGGAGGAGGACGTGGACGAGGAAGAAGAGGACGAGGAGGAGGATGAGGTGGACCGGCACGGGTTCATAAGCGGCTCGGACTTTCTCCAGCATGACCCGGAGGTGGGGTACCACCGCCACAGCCCGTTCTCCGATGACGACATGGAGGAGATGGAGGGCGGGAACAGGAAGATTGGGGCGGGATTATGAGAGGTGTTTGGGGGGGGGGGCACAGATGACCTTCTTTCTTCACCTCCGTCCACCAGCGAGACGAGAGCTTCTAATGAACATCAAGGTCCGAGAATGGCCAGGAACACCTTTGAACACTAGGGGGCAGTGTTTGCGTAATGCTACCCTGCCACTACTGGCTGTATCTATCATTCATTATTAGCTTTCTGGGTAAAGCTCACCTTAGAAACCTGTGTAGTCCCCATAGCAACACACATATCCTGCTGAGGCAGTGGCTAGCAAACAAGCGACATTGGCGTGACGTTCAGCCAGTAGCGGTAACAATAGGTAGACCCCCTTAGGGACAGTTCGCTTCAGCTAGAGTGCCAGTCAAAAGTTTGGACAGTCTAGATGACCTCAGTTGCTCCTTTCAGTTCAGCCTACAATGTAGGCCCCCCAGCCACGCCCCAGGGGGTCAAAACGTTTGACTGGTACTGTAGCCTTTTCCCCAATCTTCGAAGACATGCATGTAGAGCTGGAAGTCTGAAAGGAGAACCCACGACCGTGCCAGGCCTGGCAGATCTCTCGGCGTAACGGAGGCCTGGACAGATGTTAAAATAGTGGACGCCGATCTGTTACAGCTGGGAAACAGCTGGGATTCCTTGGCCGAATGGGATGGACGGCAGGATGGACGGCAGGTGTAGAGAACGTATAGACTCGGGGAGGCCCTGCTAGCCTTTCCATTTGTATGTATGTAAACTTGGGATGGCATGAGTGCTTTTATAGACTGTGTTATATATATATATATGTGCTGGTTGCAGCGGTGAGCTTATAAAGCCTTTATAAACACTACATAAAGACTCTTGGTTAATGGATTGCGGTCGGGCCCCTGTGTTACCATGGTGACCAATGTAAAAATATGTATATATATATATATAACGATTTTTTGGGGGTTTTTTTTCGGAATGGTACCACAGGCCGTAACCATTTACAGTGCTGTCTAGACTAAGGGGAGTGGCTAAAGGTGTGAGGAGGAGTTTACAGCCGACGATATGGAGACAGTCTGGTGTAGAGGTCAGGGGGTGGAGCCCTGTTGAACTTGACGTTATTTAAACCTGTTTAAGGTCTGACTAATTTATTTGCTTTGTAAAAAAAATAATGATGACCTAAATGCTGAAACCCAGTTGTATTTATGCGATGGTCTGTGTTGTTGGAAATGACACGAATAAAGAGGGAGACCCTTTGTGAAGCGCTTGGTTGTCCTTTATTAGAAACACCCACCTTGTGCTTCCACTCACTGGCCACTTTATTAGAAACACCCACCTTGTGCTTCCACTCACTGGCCACTTTATTAGAAACACCCACCTTGTGCTTCCACTCACTGGCCACTTTATTAGAAACACCCACCTTGTGCTTCCACTCACTGGCCACTTTATTAGAAACACCCACCTTGTGCTTCCACTCACTGGCCACTTTATTAGAAACACCCACCTTGTGCTTCCACTCACTGGCCACTTTATTAGAAACACCCACCTTGTGCTTCCACTTACTGGCCACTTTATTAGAAACACCCACCTTGTGCTTCCAACTCACTGGTCACTTTATTAGAAACACCCACCTTGTGCTTCCACTCACTGGCCACTTTATTAGAAACACTGACCTTGTGCTTCCACTCACTGGCCACTTTATTAGAAACACCCACCTTGTGCTTCCACTCACTGGTCACTTTATTAGAAACACCCACCTTGTGCTTCCACCCACTGGCCACTTTATTAGAAACACCCACCTTGTGCTTCATCTCACTGGTCACTTTATTAGAAACACCCACCTTGTGCTTCATCTCACTGGTCACTTTATTAGAAACACTGACCTTGTGCTTCCACTCACTGGCCACTTTATTAGAAACACCTACATTCTGCTTCCACTCACTGGCCACTTTATTAGAAACACCCACCTTGTGCTTCCACTTACTGGCCACTTTATTAGAAACACCCACCTTGTGCTTCCACTCACTGGCCACTTTATTAGAAACACCCACCTTGTGATTCCACTCGCTGGCCACTTTATTAGAAACACCCACCTTGTGCTTCCACCCACTGGCCACTTTATTAGAAACACCCACCTTGTGCTTCATCTCACTGGCCACTTTATTAGAAACACTGACATTGAGATTCAACTCACTGGCCACTTTATTAGAAACACCTACATTCTGCTTCCACTCACTGGCCACTTTATTAGAAACACCCACCTTGTGCTTCCACTTACTGGCCACTTTATTAGAAACACCCACCTTGTGCTTCCACTCACTGGCCACTTTATTAGAAACACCCACCTTGTGCTTCCACTCACTGGCCACTTTATTAGAAACACCCACCTTGTGCTTCCACTTACTGGACACTTTATTAGAAACACTTACCTTGTGATTCCACTCACTGGCCACTTTATTAGAAACACCCACCTTATGTGTCCACTCGCTGGTCACTTTATTAGAAACACTTACCTTGTGCTTCATCTCACTGGCCACTTTATTAGAAACACTGATATTGAGATTCAACTCACTGGCCACTTTATTAGAAACCCCTACCTTGTGCCTCCACCCACTGGCCACTTTATTAGAAACACCCACCTTGTGCTTCCACTCACTGGCCACTTTATTAGAAACACCCACCTTGTGCTTCCACTCACTGGCCACTTTATTAGAAACCCCTACCTTGTGCTTCCACCCACTGGCCACTTTATTAGAAACACCCACCTTGTGCTTCCACTTACTGGCCACTTTAATAGAAACACCCACCTTGTGCGTCTATCTCCGGCCACTTTATTAGAAACACCCACCTCATGCTTCCACCCACTGGACACTTTATTAGAAACCTTGGTAACCTTGGAAACTGACCACTGATGAAGGGCTGGATGGATGGAGGAGGTCTAACACAAACTGTGCATCAGCAGATGATCTACAGTCTCTAACCGAACACCAGCAAGGTGGAGCTACGGGGTGAGTGTTTCTGATAAAGTGGCCCAGACACCCCCTATCCGCACCGCCAGACAATGAGCCTGATTAACATGCTGAAGAACGGGGAAAACGGCAGTGGACAATAAACCCGGCGGAGAGTGGACGTTATTTATGAGACCGGCTCTCAAATTTGAATTACTCCATCAGGTTTTACTGATAGTCAAATAATTAAGTTAATGAAGGGGAGGTAAAGTCATCGCCCCCTGATGATGATGATGATGATGATGATGATGATGATGTCACCCGGCCCATTTCATTTGCAGGAAGAAGAGGAAGGGGAAAAAAACACATGCAAAAATGATGTGACCAAAACATGCCGTTTTATTGAGAGTCCATTTAAGGGCGGTGATTAAATACAGGACACCAGGAGACACAGCATAACGTCTCTGTCGCGGGGGCCGCGGGGGGCCGCGGGGGCTGTGGGGGCCAGGCGGCAGCATGTTTATATAGTGATTAAATGCATTTTTAACTAGTCGTCCCAAGGAGGCCCCGCCTCGTTAAACCCAGAGCCTGAATCTGGGCCTCAGTGCCGGACAAAGAGGACACTTTCAGAGCTGGTCAAAGCCTGGCTTACATTTCTCTTGGAGATGGACACCAGGATGGGTTCATATGGACACGGAAGCACTGGCACTCTGTGGCCACTTTATTAGAAACACCTACCTTCTGCTTCCACTTGCTGGCCACTTTATTAGAAACCCCAACCTTGAGCTTCCACTCACTGGCCACTTTATTAGAAACCCCTACCTTCTGCTTCCACTTGCTGGCCACTTTATTAGAAACCCCAACCTTGAGCTTCCACTCACTGGCCACTTTATGAGAAACCCCTACCTTCTGCTTCCACTTGCTGGCCACTTTATTAGAAACCCCTACCTTGTGTGTCCAATTACTGGCCACTTTATTAGAAACACTCACATTGGGATTCAACTCACTGGCCACTTTATTGGAAACACCTATCTTGAGCTTCCACTCACTGGCCACTTTATTAGAAACCCCTACCTTCTGCTTCCACTTGCTGGCCACTTTATTAGAAACCCCTACATTCTGTGAGCAGGCAGCATCTACCGCCAGCCGCCAGCAGGGGGCCCGGCCAGGAAAGTAGGAAAGCTGGTGGGGTTGGAGCAAAGAACTCCAAGCCCCAGAATCCCCAGCGGTAATCAACACTGACCAGACCCACCTGTGTGGCAGGTTATAAATACACCCAGCCAAACACACTTCCCCGTCGCACCTTTGTAGAGGGGCGAACGGTAACAGTGGGTCTAAGTTACGAACAGAAAAGAGAAAAGTTTAAGTTGGTAACAGTGAGAAGCTGAAGCAAGAAGAGAAAAGCATTTGAGTTGCTGTCTTTAGTTTGAGTGAACATCACTCCTGGTTTTCCTTTGTTTGTTTTCCCGCCGTTTTCTGTGTTGCTTATGATCAGTGTTTATACTGCCACCCCTCACAGCTGTGGGAGTTCAAGCCCAACAGTCACTAAACACCCACCCTAAGAGGAGTAGTTTCACTTACTCATAATAAAACCAATTCTGACTGCACTTGAGTCCAAACACCACACTGTAACATATTCTGCTTCCACTCACTGGCCACTTTATTAGAAACACCCACCTTGTGCTTCCACCCACTGGCCACTTTATTAGAAACACTCACATTGGGATTCAACTCACTGGCCACTTTATTAAAAACACTTACCTTGTGATTCCACTCACTGGCCACTTTATTAGAAACACCTACCTTATGTGTCCACTCGCTGGCCACTTTATTAGAAACACCTACCTTATGTGTCCACTCGCTGGCCACTTTATTAGAAACACCTACCCTTTGCTTTCACTTGCTGGCCACTTTATTAGAAACACTCACATTGGGATTCAACTCACTGGCCACTTTATTAGAAACCCCTACCTTGTGCTTCCACCCACTGGCCACAGGGAAAGGCTCGGCCAGTGCTAATGCAGGTGTATGTCGGGGGCAGTGGAGTAAATGGTGGAACCGCCTCTCAGTTACTCCAGAAACGCTCTCCTGCCATCAAGAGTGTATTTATTGACCCGCGGCTCATCGGGACATGGATTCGGCGGCTTTATATAGACTCATAAACCTGCAGGAAGGGTTCGAGACAGATTGGCCGACCCTGTTAAAACGGCCACTTAGCCGAACCCTGATCTCAGAACAGCACTTTGCTCGTGATCGAGACTCGAGCATAAATCCTCGGCTTCCGGCGGCACTTTACTGTTGTTATATAGGAAAGCAAATGTGACAGAAGTGCTGACCATGAGCCCGCGACGACGGCCGCGCGACGTCTGGCCTAAAACCTGTTAGCTGTTAGCTGTAGCTGAAATGCAGATGAAGATTCCTCCGTTAGCTTCCCACGCTACTATCATCATCATCATCAGCATCATCATCATGATCATGTCTTCGACTCCGGTAGGCGTCCAGTCCAGATGGGGGTGCGGTCTCAGCGACGGCTAGCGCTCGCTCTTTTCCTTCTCCAGCTTATAAATCTGAGCTGAGTGAGCGCGACCCCGTAAAACATTTACGCTCTGTAGCTTTAATCAATCAGCCGAATGTCGGCCTCATTACGGGAATATGAACAGATTGTGTGATCTTTTAAAGTAATCACCGATATTGGTTGGGATTTTTCCCTCGGCCTTGTCGTGTCACTTAAGCTAATGGGGAGGTAAAGGAAGGAGCGACAGGCCGGCCATATTTCACATCCGCCCTGACTTTTAACCGTTGTTCAAATGTGACGGACGCGGCTGGGGGGTGGACAGGCCAAGTTTTGGGGGTAATAAACTTTATGGAAAAGGCCGGGCCTTTCCTCTCCTGCATTCGGGACAGGTGTTTTATTACACGAGCGGGAAATCTGTCATACAGCTGCGAAATGTTTTTCACACTATGTGTCCAAATGTTTGTGGACACCCCTTCTAATGAACGCGTTCAGCTGCAGCAACAGAGATTGCTGTACTGCCAACAGAATAGGACTCTCTGTTGGCCCAGACGTGGGCAAGAGGGGTGTAATGAAGCCCCCCAGCACGGAGCTGTGGAGCAGTGGAAGAACTGTCTTCTCTGGAATGATGAGACGGAGCTTCATCCAGTACTTTTGGGGAGTGGGGTGGTGATCAATCATCCAACATCCTGACCTCACTAACACTCACATTTGTCGCTGAATGCAATCAAATCCTCACAGCAATGTTCCTTCAAAATCTAGAAGAAAGCCTTCTGCCCTGGACAGTAGAGACAAGAGAAACTATTTTTTTAACCCCCCGGATTTCAGAAGGAACAATGAATAAACAGGCGTCCCAATACTTTTGTCCAGAGTGTAACAAGCATATCTGGTGATTGTGAGGTGAGTGTTTCTAATAAAGTGGCCAGTGTGTGGAAGCACAAGGTATGTGTTTCTAATAAAATGGTCAGTCAGTGGAAGCACAAGGTAGGTGTTTCTAATAAAATGGCCAGTTTCTGGAAGCACAAGGCAGGTGTTTCTAATAAAGTGGCCAGTTTCTGGAAGCACAAGGTATGTGTTTCTAATAAAGTGGTCAGTTTCTGAAAGCACAAGGCAGGTGTTTCTAATAAAGTGGCCAGTTTCTGGAAGCACAAGGTAGGTGTTTCTAATAAAATGGCCAGTCAGTGGAAGCACAAACGGCAAGGGCTTCACATACGGTTTGCGTCCCAGTTTCCCCAGTAACCCCTCTGGCAGGAAGGTGATTTAAGAAGACAAAGGGACGCCGTGGGATAGATCACGGTCACTCAGAGCCGACCTATAATCCCTGGCTAATGAAATAATTAGCTAATTGATTCATTGTCAGATCAATAGAGAGATGGTTTATGGTGTTGACGTAGGGCTCTACAGCTAATCAGGGGCACTGCTACCACTGTTAGCACCAGCGCCTTTCCATTGCTTTGGCCTTAGTCTCATGACAGCAGACTCACATGGGACCTTAGAGATGTGTACCCCAGTCGCAGTGAGGCAGAGAACCCCGATTCCTCCAGAACATGGAGGCAATGTTGGGGTTGACCTTGACGTGGATTAGCATGACATCACTGCACGGGAAGCAGGCTGCAGGCTGGGGAACATGCGATCACTCGGTTGGGAGTTCAGACTACAGTCCCGCCGCCTTTCGCGTGCCAGTGGTTTATGGAGGTCCTCCGGCTTTGTGTAGCGGGGTGCCGGGGTCATTGGGGAGATTGATTAAGATGAGTGAAGGCACAACGTCACTTTGACCTTCGGGACCCCGTGCAGCCGTAAATCCAGACCCCTTAACGGCCCACCATCATCGTTTCATAGCTTGGGGTGAGGGAGGGGGCAAAGTGGGCGGTGTTTGCTTAATTTTTTACAATGCTTTGTCTGGCTGTGTGGAAATAGCTCAGGGGGAATGAAGATGACTCACCACGTCATGTGGATCGCACCGGCTTGATGCGGTTATTGGAAGCCAACAGTTACTTTAATCAGCTAAAAAACTGAAATATCAGAAAAACAGAAGCTGGGCAGCTCAAATCCAGAGCCACGCCGCTTTGCCATCGGCAGCCAGGGTCTAGGAGAGCGCAATTGGCCGTGATGGCCAACCTCGTCCCGTCAATCAGCAGCCGTGGGCTCCTCTAATTCGCTGCCGAACACTCTAAACATGGAAAGAACCGATGTCCACAAAGCTGGAGAAGACCAAGAGAAGATACCAAAGCAGGTCCTCAGTTCCTCATTGAGTTAAGAGGAAAGCTGGAGGTCTGCTGAGGTTGAGGTCTGGAAGACCTGGAGAACTTTCAGAGGGACCTGCTCATAGGACTGCTAGTAAGGCAAATCAGGATCCATGCTTGAGTCTGGAGTGGTGGTGCACTGTGCAGTGTATGGACATCCCTTCTAGTTGCACCCTTTGCTGACCTGACACAGATGTGCAAATGCACACACACAGCTTGTCTAGTGCCTGTAGAGAAGAAGTACTGCCAATAGAATAGGACTCTCTGAAACAGATCATCAACATCATGAACCTATTGGCACCATGCTGCCTGTTGCCAGGTGTGGGCTAGTAGAGAGGTGTAAAGCCCCCCAGCATTGAAAAGCTGTGGAGCAGTGGAGGAGCTGTGTTCTCTGGAATAATGGTGGTGGAGCTCCATCCAATACTTTTGGGATGAGTTGGGGAGTTGGGGGATGATGAGGTGGGGTGGTAAATCAGTGACCTTAAAATCATACGGTTCTCGATTTAAAATAAAAGCTAAAACCACCATGGTGAATGCTTACAGCCCTGGAGTTCCTTATTATTTCAGTGAGCGTTTAGCGGCCTCTGCTGTGCAGGAGCAGTACTGCAAAATGCCAACCCCACACTGATGGCCCTTCTCACACAGTGGCTTACACTATATGGAAGCAATGCATAAGAAGGTGTCCCAATACTTTTGCCTATAAAAAACATCAAGAACACAGCACTCAAATACAAAAAAGAAGGTGCCAACTACATGCATCATGGTGGAAAGACATATTTTTAATCGCCTTAAAATAATTTTAAAAAGAGGTATTGTGATGAACATATAACGAAGCACAGTTACAGACACAGTTCCCTGCTAACTTACATGCGAGTGAAGAGCATCATCAGATCACACAGTGTCCTTGCAATGAACATCAAGCCTTTATAATTCGCTGCCATTCAAAACCAATAATAAAAAAAAAAATCATATATAACAGTAAAATTACAACCTCATAAAACACGAAACCGCAAACTAGGCACCAGCTTTACAACTTCAAGTGAAAGTATCCTATGTAGCCTAAGCTCAAAGGGGAATTCCACGGATTTTTCAAAATTTCAGACTTAAGTGGTCGTGCAGAGCGAGTTTGGCAAATGAGAGAAACCTGAGGACCAGAACTGTCCCCAGTGGTGGTGAATAAAATCTGACGTCTGAAGAACCTCAGAAAGATACCTCATGAGAAGTTCAACCTCCACTCCATCCAAGATCACTGCGAGAACTTCTAGTATCCTCCTAGAACTCCAAGCTGACCACACTGTGGCGCCTAGAAGACACCAGAGGGCGCTTTGCTACAATGAAATGGAAAGGATAGGAAGTGGATCGGGCCTCACTGGGACACCAGTACCATACCTTGGGGCGATGACACCTGGTTCGATTCACCACCACAGCAAAGACACCAAACCCGGTCTGAATTACATCACAAGCATTATGAGGAAACTTCAAAAACCTCTGTGGAATTCCCTCCTAAAGCTCATGACAGATACGCTCTACACATGATGTGTGGTCATGATGTCCAGCAAAGGTTCGAATTAAAAGGTTCTGCAAAGGCCTTCCAACTGCAAACCATCCAACACTGACACGATACTGGAAGAGTCACAGAGGTCTTCTCTTCCACTCAGGAGCTCAGTCTAGGCCTTCAGGACTTCAGGTTGAAACGCTGATATCATGTAGATGCACCCTCCCACTGAGTCCATGCTCTGACCCAGTCATTCAGCAGCTCCACACCCGTCCGAGTGAGCGTACCTTACGTCACCCATGAGTTCGCTGAGGTAAAAGTAAGCCGATGTTTGCGAGGCCACGGGTTCAGGTGGCGGGTGAACCCGGGACAGAGAGAGAGGGAGTGGGGGGAGGGGGTGCATAGTCCAGATAAAGACTCCTGTCCAGGCGAAGAGACTGAGGGAGGGAGTGTGCTCCCCCCGGTGGGACCATCATACCCTGTTGGTGTCCACATCGCCTCCATCCGAGCCTTGCAGGCTCTTGACCTGGTCGAGGACCCAGTTGATGTCGGGCCGTTCCTGAGGATTGGTCACCATGATGGAGCTGAGAAGGTTCTGCAGTCCTGCGGAGTAACTGTTAGAGGGACACCAGAGCACAGCGTGGAGAGTTAGGACTCAGAAACGACATCATCTCCTGCTGATTAGCACCGATTAAATCAATCATCTTTGCATAAGCTGATTTAAATATGATAATTATTTACTTATTTTATTATGATAGATAATACAGTTAATAAAACTACTCTTATTCTTCTTCCCCTCATTATAAAAAATTATTAATACCAATAATAATAATACTACCAATAATACAATTTGTTTGAATTATTATCATTCTTATTGTGACTAGTTTAACTAATATTAACTAATAATTAACTAATTTAACTAATATTTTAATAATTCAACAAAAAAAACCTGCAGAGCAGAAAATAAGAATTATTTTATTTACTTCACTTGGTTTATTAAATTAGTTATTAATGAAAGTGCATTTTATTTTTTTGTTTTTGTGATGCTTATTTAATCTTTTAATAATTAAACAAACAAACAAACAAAAAAAAACTGCCTACAGACCTGAATGAATGTGTTTAATTATGAACTATTATTTGGTTTGTTGTGATAAAAAGTTACTAATCTTTTAATAATTATAATAAAATCAAATAATAATAATAATAATAATAACAACAATAATAATAATAAAAACAAATAAAAATAAATATATAGAGAATTCTGTTTATTAATAAATGGTCTAGAAAATAAAGTCCAGGCAGTTGCTAAGCTGTTGCTATGTAGTTGCTAAGATAAAAGGTCGCCAAAGTTTTGTTTTGTTTTGATAACCTTTTGCTATGATATCCCATGTGGTATCCCAGGTGGATGCTATGGGGTTGCTAGGTGGTTGCTATGCTATCCTAAGTGGTTGCTAATGTTGATGCTTTGAAATGTGCGATCACAGCAATAATTAAAGACACACAAACAAACTTAAATTAAACTGTGCAAACATGATAAACAAACTTTAAAGATAAACGGTGATGTGCTGACCTGCACGGCTGAGGAATGGCCACCGGGTTCTGGACAGCCAACGCCACGCTGTCTCCCTTCTGGAAGATCAGGTCATATGGTCCCTCCAGCATCATCATAGAGTACAGCACACAGCCTAACGACTGGGGAGAGGTCATGTAGAGCCAGCAATCAAGGTCATGAGCTTGATAAAATGGGCAATATTTGATATGATCTGGTACCTGACGCTGACTGGGGCTGTGGACAACGGAAAGCTGCTCACCCAGATATCGGTCTTCTCATCGATGATGCAGTGGCTCTCCACATTAAAGAGCTCTGGAGCTCTGTATGAGATGGTACACCTCTGAGCTGCCCAGTCCTGCATGAAGAACAAGGGAGGTGCAGAACGTCAGACTCAACGAAAGTGAAAGTAAAAAAGTGAAGGCGTGCTAATGTACAGGTCTCACCTGTATAGTCATGGCCTCTCGGGAGCCTCTCACTTCAATTCTGGCCTTGTTCATGGAGCCCAGGTCCATCAGCACGGGCCTGTCGTTCTCCTCCAGCAGCACATTGGTGGGCTTTAGGTCCCTAAACATGCAGAGCATTTCTATGACTATGATCTCCAGCCCTCACTCATAGTTAGTCATCTCAGCTCATCACAGCCAGTACCTGTGAGCGTAGCCCTTGTCGTGGATCGCTTTGAGACCCTCACAGATGCCACGCAAGATGTGCAGGACCCGGCTCTCCGGCATGGAGCTGCCTTTGTCCCTCAGCTTTTCCAGAACCGACCACAGACTTCCCTTCTGTAAAGGAAGTTGAACACATGCATTTGAACCATGGGCCAGTGTGTACAGTGTGAAGTTATCCCGAGCCATGCCACTTTGCCATCAGCAGCCGGAGCCTGAGAGAGCACAACTGGCCATGCTAGATGATCCTCTTTTACATGCAACAAAGGTAGAACCCTTTCTTTTAAGGTCTTTAAAAGGACCATCTACCACTGGTTTCCTTCCTAGTGAAGGGTTCAAATGGCTCTTGCTTTTACTAAAGAACCCTTGATCGTGAAACCTTCATCAGATATGCAGCTTAGCGAGAAGTTTCTTCATAACGGTTGGTTCCTAAGCATTAATATGTGAACAGGGTGCTGGACAAGTCTTATTCTGGCACAAATTTACCCCCATCAGCAAAAAAAAGGTTCTTCAATCATCACGACAATCAACGTCAACACTCTTAACTTTCCTGGCTTGGTGGAATGAGCATGCTAAGGTGAAGGACCTCTTTGAAATGGTAACCTACGCTGATGTAGGGCAGGAGAAGCCAGGCCTCGCTCTTGCCGCTGCGCTCTGTGAAAGCGTGGCCGGTCAGGCTTAGGATGTTGGGGTGGCTAAAGAGCCGGTGCATCTCCACCTCCGTTTGGGCCTCACGCTTCCCCTCGCGGTCATGGCACAGGATCCGCTTCAGGGCGTAGAAGCGGCCATCCTGGGCGCCCTCCACCAGGTCCACGTAGCTAAAGCCTCTGGACAAAGACAAGCACGAATAGGAGTTAGCCATCCCCGGTTCAATCCCAGCTGTTGAATTTTCGGAAGGTGCCGGCAGATGGATGCCTTCTCAAGGAGATCTTTTGGGTGTTGTGAGATCATCCTGCTCAGATTTCGGATTGGGCGAATCTTAAGAAGTCATTACTAAATGCTAGGAATCTTGATTATTTCATGGATCGAATATCGACTACTTTAAGATAGTTCTTAAAGTTCCGATCCTTTGTTTTTACCGCTGTGTTCTAGCAAAGCACCCTCTGGCGACCTCTAGGGGCCATTAGGGTGAGGAGTGTTCTCACAAGATACCATGCCGGTAACCTTACTGCAGTGAATGTGCGCCTCACGTCCTCGGTGTCTTACCCCTCATCGAGTTTCTGGATGAAGTAGTATCTCTTGTTGTCGATGGTGATGGCGCTGCGAGAGCAGATACACAGCGACTGTCCCATCCTCGGCAGAGCATCGCTCACCTGACCGACCAGGGGTGAGGAAGCTAAACTGGGACAGGGACAGGGACACATCACAGAGTTCATTTCACCTGGATTACATGCAGACCTGGTCAGTAAAGCAACGTCAGGACACCTGACCGCTAGGTTGGAAGAGGTGACGGGGATTTTCCACTGCATGCTGGCTAAATTATTCAGGTCTTCCTCAGAGCCACAGTGCAGCACACAGCACCTCACGCTTCTCTTGTAGCGACCCGATTGGCTGCTCAGTGTACCTAAACGGCCCCTGATTGGATACCGCTAGCATGTATCTGAGCAGGCCACACCCGTCACCCCTATAACCCACCAGCTATGGCTTGGACGCCCCTTATTTCGCAGTATCCCTTTACTAAAGACATAAACAGTCCTGATTGGCTACCCTTTATCTTCAGATCCCTCTGATTGGCTACCCTTTATCTTCAGATCCCTCTGATTGGCTGCCCTTTGAATCAAGACAGCTCTGATTGGTTGCTCCTCTACCTAGATAAATGTTATTGGCCGCCTGATAACATATCTGAACAGCTGGTTCTGTCTGTCTGTCTGTTCAGCCTGGACATCCGTCAACCAGTCCTGATTGGCTGCCCTGGTCTCTGGACCACCCTGATTGGCTGCGTCCTGTCTCTAAACAGCTCTGATTGGCTGCCCTTCGTATCTAGCCCGCTCTGATTGGCTGCTCTCGTCTTTAACGTAAAGCCATCCTAACGTAGGCAGTGTGTTCAAGCTTCCCTGTAACGGAACCTCCCGGAGGTATCTGGAACCTGGGCCGTGGTTCCGGTCTGGTTCTCGCTGCTTCTGAAACGTGGCGCCCGCGAGCTGAACTGAGCGGCCGAATCTGGACCTTAGCCCGGTGTTAAACCTTCCCCGGGACCCGGGTCTACCTCAGTTCGGCCAAAACACCAACACCAGCCCAATATCTGCCATCAGAACCAGCTGGTTCTGTGCTGAGAGCAGAACCTACCTTCACTGGTGGACCACCGTCCTCCTCTCTGCTCCTCCGGAGAAACGCTTCCGTGTACACTGGTGACGCGGTGATGACGCACAGCTTTAACCCTTTAGGGTTACAACATTAAACGGGATTTATAATAATAAATAATAAATAATAATAATAACAAGAATTATAGTTATACTAAATAATAATAATAATAATAATAATAATAATAATAATGATAATAAATAATAATAATAATAATAATAATAATAATGATAGTTATACTAAATAATAATAATAAATAATAATAGTTATACTAAATAATAACAAGAATGATAGTTATACTAAATAATAATAATAATAGTTATACTAAATAATAATAATAATAATAAGAAGAAGAAGAATGATAGTTATACTAAATAATAACAATAATAATAATAATAATGATAGTTATACTAAATAATAATAATAATAATAGTTATACTAAATAATAATAATAATAACAAGAATGATAGTTATACTAAATAATAATAAGAAGAAAAAGAATGATAGTTATACTAAATAATAATAAGAAGAAGAATGATAGTTATACTAAATAATAATAATAATAATAATAATGATAGTTATACTAAATAATAAGAAGAAGAAGTAGAAGAAGAAGAGTGATAGTTATACTAAATAATAACAATAATAATAATAATGATAGTTATACTAAATAAGAAGAAGAAGAAGTAGAAGAAGAAGAATGATAGTTATACTAAATAATAATAATAATAATTGTGTATAAAAAGTATAATAAAGTGTTGTTATAGTCATTGTTTATTATTATGTATTAATTGTATATTATAGCTGTATTTATTAATATAGCTGTATTTATAGTCAGGTTTACTGTTTCCTACTATTTTAAGTGCCTTTATTATGCTGCTCTCTTGTTTGATTTTGCTGCTGTAAAAACTGACTTTCCCCGTGGGATAAATAAAGTGATCTATCTTATGTATTAATTGCATTTTTGTAAATAGCAAAATTAATCTACATATCTTGAGAATTAAAAACTGGCAATCACAATGTAACAATGTTCCAAATAAATCTACATATCTTTATTTGTCATTTCAAAATAGTAAGAATCATGTACTTTAAAATCTTGGTTTATAATTTAAAAATAGCAAAACATAATGCACTTAACATTGCTTTTAAGTAACCCTCATATCTTGCTTTATATTTAAATATATCAGGACCAAAGTATGTTCAAATTAGCTACATATCTTGATTTATAATTAAATAGCATAAGTTATGTACTTTACATTGTTTTATTAAATGATGTTCATAATGATTTACAATGCAAAAATATAAAAAAACATTAGGCTTTAAAGGTTTGTAAAACAAAGATTTTATAATATCTTGTTTTAAAATGTGAAAAATAAAAAACAATGTGTTTTAAAATTGTTTAACATATCTCGATCTATAATTTAAACCTGGTGGTGTTTGTAAATTCTTTATATCTTTATATCTTGGATTATAAAAATGTACTTTAAAAGTTTGTAATATGTGTAAAATACTCTTATCTTGATTTATCATTTAAAAATAGCAAAAGTAATGTACTTTACATTGTTTTATTAAGTGATTAAGTGATTAAGTGACAAAACAGCAACAACTCTTTATACTCTTTAATACTTTAAATGTTTCTAAAATATTTTAAGTATTATTATACATACATTTCTGTAAATGTATGAGTATAAACATTTATAAATATTTGTCTATTTATAATATGAAAGCTGTTGCCAGGGGTTAAAAATGATTGAAAGGCTGTGCTTTATTTGTTTATTTAAGTATTATTATTATTATTATTATTTACATTATATATGGTATTATTATTTATATTATTTTTTATTATTTATATACTTGGCTATGTTTACGTTAAGTATATTATTGCTCTTGCACTGTAACTTTTTTACACAATATACTTTCACATACAGTTCTCGGTACTATCTTGAAAGCAAATCAGAAGCCACCTGGAGCCCTTATGGTCTTTGTTTGCACTTTAGTCATCATTTCCTCTTCCTCTCCCAGTATCATGTGCTTAGGATATACCACAGAATAAAAAACAAGCAGTCAAACAGAACTGAAAGCTTTATTTTATTTAATTTCTATCACTAATTAGACATTTCTGGTAAAAATAAAAAATAAAACACCACCAAATAACAAAACACACATTTAGGAAGTAGATGATAATGAGAGACTGCACACTGTGCTTCCTTTGGTAATGTTGGCGGGATGAGACGTTAACAGCTTAACCCTTTTATTAGGGATTTTATTTGGCTCAGATGTTCACCAGAGGTTGCTTTCATCTTCAGACTCTCAAAACTCCTCCCCCTCCTCATCTTCCTCAAAGGAGTCGATGCCCACCTCTTCGTAGTCCTTCTCTAGGGCAGCCATGTCTTCACGGGCCTCGGAGAACTCTCCTTCTTCCATGCCTTCCCCCACATACCAGTGCACGAAGGCCCGCTTGGCGTACATCAGGTCAAACTTGTGGTCCAGGCGGGCCCAAGCCTCGGCGATGGCCGTGGTGTTGCTCAGCATGCACACAGCCCTCTGGACCTTGGCCAGGTCACCTCCAGGCACCACCGTCGGGGGCTGGTAGTTGATGCCCACTTTGAAGCCGGTGGGACACCAGTCCACGAACTGGATGCTCCTCTTGGTCTTGATGGCTGCGATGGCCACGTTGACATCCTTGGGAACCACGTCGCCCCGGTACAGCAGGCAGCAGGCCATGTACTTCCCGTGACGCGGGTCGCACTTCACCATCTGGTTGCTGGGCTCGAAGCAAGAGTTGGTGATCTCGGCCACGGACAGCTGCTCATGGTAGGCCTTCTCGGCGGATATGACAGGGGCATACGTGGCCAGCGGAAAGTGGATCCTGGGATACGGCACCAGGTTGGTCTGGAACTCGGTCAGGTCCACGTTCAGGGCACCATCGAAGCGAAGAGAGGCCGTGATGGAGGACACGATCTGGCTGATGAGCCGGTTGAGGTTAGTGTAGGACGGGCGCTCGATGTCCAGGTTCCTCCTGCAGATGTCGTAGATGGCCTCGTTGTCCACCATGAAGGCGCAGTCTGAGTGCTCCAACGTGGTGTGAGTGGTCAGGATGGAGTTGTACGGCTCCACCACGGCCGTGGACACCTGTGGTGCTGGGTAGATGGCGAACTCCAGCTTGGACTTCTTGCCAAAGTCGACAGACAGGCGCTCCATCAAGAGGGAGGTGAATCCTGACCCCGTGCCTCCACCAAAGCTGTGGAAGACCAGGAAGCCCTGCAGTCCTGTGCACTGGTCAGCCTGTTCAGGAAAGGTCACAAAGATGATATCATGACAAAATAGTCTCCGACCCTGGTCCTAGAGAGCTACGTTATATGGACAGAAGTATTGGGACACCAGCTTATTCAAACTGCGACACTCAAGTAAAATAAGTGCTAGTCTTACCAGTTTGCGGATGCGATCGAGCACAGAGTCTATGATCTCCTTGCCGATGGTGTAGTGACCTCGGGCGTAGTTATTGGCCGCATCCTCCTTGCCGGAGATCAACTGCTCCGGGTGGAAGAGCTGCCGGTAGGTACCAGTACGCACCTCATCTGAAACACACAGTCATGCAATTTCAGCTATAGGACGCCAATACCTGAAGAACTGCTGCAAATACGACGAGGGAATCAAGGTAGACCATGGTTACCTATGACAGTGGGCTCCAGGTCCACAAAGATGGCTCGAGGTACATATTTTCCAGCGCCGGTCTCACTGAAGAAGGTGGTGAACGAGTCGTCATGGCCACCTACAGGTTTCTGGCTGGGCATCTGACCATCAGGCTGGATGCCGTGCTCCAGACAGTACAGCTCCCAGCAGGTGTTACCCATTTGAACACCCGCCTGGCCAACATGGACGGAGATGCACTCACGCTGTGGAGCAAGAAACACAAATTAGACACTTGACAGTCTGGAGGAAGGTCATTCAAGTCATTCGGTCACTTTCTTGGGCTCAGAGTGGCTCAGCTTCTCAGCCTAATGCGCTACCACTATGGCCCAGAGGCCGCGAGTTCAATTCCCGAGCCATGCTACTTTGCCATCAGCGGCCACAGTCAGAGAGAGCACAATTGGCTGTGCGCTCTCCAGGTGGGTAGATGGCGCTCTCTGCCCCCTCATCATTCTTAAAGCAGTGTTGGCCAGCACAGGAGTCTGGTGCTTTCCTCAGAGTGTGATGGTTGCCCTACAGTTGCCATTCATCCGTTAAGACCTCCAGAAAGGCTCATTCAAACAAGAGCGTGATGTAATAACACCTACTTTTTAGATTGGAGCTTCCGAGAGGGCGGGGGGGGGTTGACACCCTGGCCTGCAAGTACAGTGGGATGGTTTCTCTGTGCAAATGCTCACAACTTGCTTTGACTCAAAGGCTCCATTTGCATGCGCCATTATTCAGCTATTCCCGAGCTCTTTATGCTCTTACAACTGTGACCCTTTTTTTTTACCACCAGGGGGCAGCGGCAGACAACCCTGGATCACAGTCTACTCTGATGTTCTTGACAGCAGGGCAGGCCGTGAGCCACATGACTGACGCATGCAGGTGACAAGTGGGATTGAGGCGAGTACATGGAGCTTTACATAAACACACACACACACACACACACACACACATACATACACACCTCCAACCTGCTTGCCCAGATATTTATGTGCTAAGCAAAGCCACTTTCCATGCATGCCGTGCTGCTCCCGCCACAAAAGGACAACACGTCATGGAGCGCTGCTTTGCAAGGGCGGTTGCTGAAAGGTCTCACCAGGAGGTGTCATGTGTAAACACACACACACACACACACAGATACACACACACGCACACACACACTCACATATACAAACAAAGAAATGGTTTCCAGTTTTGTTTCTTGTCACTCGGCTCTCCCGCAAACAAGCCTGCACAAAGCTGCGAGAGGCCTGAGTGCTGACAGAGTTTCTGCGGGCCTACGCGAGAGGCCTACGCCCTACTGCGGAATCTGCATGCCCCCGAGAAAAAAAACAGAGGGAACTGTAAATGAGTGAGAGTTGGGTGAAAACAAGGCTGCTCCTTTCTACTGCGCTGCGCTTCCTAGCTTATACGCTATGTGGCAAAAGTATTGGGACATCTGCTCTTTCTGATCCTGCTTCTGTTGGAGTAACTGCCTCTACTGTCCAGGGAAGAAGGCTTTCTACTAGATTTTGGAGCAAGTGCTGGATGACCACCACCCTGGATGGAGCTCCACCACCGTCATTCCAGAGAACACAGTTCTTCCACTGCTCCACAGCTCCTCAATGCTGGGGGGCTTCATACCCCTCTAGCCCATGCCCAGGGTGCGACCTATAGTAGGGTTTAATGCAGGGATGGGCAATTCCCTTCAAACCACCTGCCAGGTTTATCAGATGTATTGACTGTTTAGCAACCAGAGAGTGAGCAACCGAAGTGTAGGCCACATAGAGGCCGTATACTTGAAGTCTAAGGGTTAAATGGGTCTATTAATAGGCCTAAATAGATCAAGATGACTTGTTTGTGTGCTCTGCATATGCTGACTCATCACTGAGGCCTGCGCAGCGGCGAGTCAATCTGCCCATCAAACGACTGCGAATGTGTTTTTCCCGAGGTTAAAAAAGTGCTCGGTAATGATTTGAGCTGCGAATCTGTGTCGAAACTCCAGAGAGGTGTCCCACTTTAGCGCTGCAAGGTGCCCGCCGGCATCTGTTTCTCTGCCGGCTTCTCTTTTCTCTCTTCTCTGGTGCTTGGAACACTATTTTTACCCCCTGCCCCTTCCAGCGGCCTGTCATCGGACAGGGGGGTAACTCAGGCCGCACATGGGCCTGCCTAGTTTGGGCAAGGCAGCCAGGTCAGAAGACAGCTAAGGCAGTTATTTATGGGCTCCTAGAACTATCCCGTTTCTCGACCCCCCACTGCTAACACTTCACCGGCCCACTGACCCCTCCTACTCTCACTCTCGGACAATGCTGAGCTGTTTTTGCGTTTGGAGAACACACACAAACACACACAAACTCGAGCATACACACATATACAAACAATTATACACGTCTAAACATACGTATTGCTGCTGTCGCAGCTCTATAATGGCAACTTTACAGGAGAGGGAAAAAACCTTCCTAACTTTCAATGGAAGTCAATGGGAAAATATTTTATTCCAGGTCATTTTGGAGCATTTCTATTGGTCCGTTCGTCATGAAGTTCTCATCAAATGTAAAGAAGATCAGCCAGATTCACATTATGGAGAAAAATGAAAAACGACAAAAATGAAGATACAAGGTGACCTTGTGTATGAGACTATATGTATTCTATAAGCGAAAAGGGTTCTCAGTAGTACCAAAAGTGGTTCTTTCACACCCTCTATCACCCCTTATATGTTCCTTCCCTTCCCACACAGCACACATTCTCCAGCAGTCACTCTGGAGCGTCCCTTACCACCAATAACCATGACCAGCAGGGTCTGTTTACAGCCAGCTATGTTAATGTTCTTCCTGCTTGCCGGACTCGCTTTTTTTGTCAGCCTCCAGCACCAGCCCCAACAGGCAAATTGTAAACAGGAGTCGACGGATAAAGGCCTTTTATGCTTGCTGCTCCTCGTCAGGTTCTCCTGGTTCTCCACCACATTTTAAATGCTAGCCTTTGAGCTAACAACAACAAACGTACTACAAGTGTATGGAGACGTACGCGGGCTCCAGATCACAAGACCTTTATATCGTGGAAGGCTGGTCTTCTAGATTTATGCCTCTGTGCTTGTAGTTTACTGCAGAGAAGCCCTACATAAGTGGACTTTACCTTATTGATACAGTAAAGGCTGCGGTAAGTTAATGGTTAGCTTCATGCGGGGGTGAGGCGGCTAGAAATCCTACTCTAATCTCCGAATGGAGCGCCACGGTCTCTACAGAACTATAGAAGTAGGATGTGGGGTCAGATATCGGTGCCCTATGTATTATGTAGAGTATATCATCGCTATATGATAATAAACAACTTTACAGGAGGATGAAAAAACCTTTCAATGGAAGTCAATAGAAAAAGATTTTACTCCAGGTCATTTTGGAGCATTTCTATTGGTCCGTTCATCATGAAACTCGGATACAATATGAAGAACAAGATATATATACACTATATGGACAAAAGTATTGGGACACCCACTCTTTCACTCTCTCTTCTGAAATCAAGGATCTTTAAAAGGGCGTCTCCTGCTTTTGTTGGAGTAACTGTCTCTACTGTCCAGGAAAGAAGGCTTTCTACTAGACTTTGGAGCCGCATTGCTGTGAGGATTTGATTGCACAGTGAGTTAGTAAGGATCACAACCCCATTTCCTCATCCCTAACTTCTCAACTCATCCCAAAAGTACTGGATGGAGCACCATCTATACAGCTCTTCCACTGCTCCACAGCTCAATGCTGGGGGGCTTTATACCCCTCTAGCCCACGCCTGGCGTTAGGCGTGATGCCGATAGGTTCATCAATGTGTATCTGCTCCAGAGAGTCCTATTCTATGGGCAGTACCTCTCTACAGGGACTAGACAAGCACATTTGTGTCAGCTAAATGCATTCATTTGAAGGGGTGGCCACAAATATTTGGACATACATTTGCCATGTATATAAAGTACATATAAAGATCCTGTATCTTGAAGCTTCATGCTGGCTTGACAGCCGAATGGGAAGAAGTAAAGAAAGTCTGCTAAACAGATGGAGGCTCTGAAAACAAACGTTTCACACCCCCAATGACTTCTGACCAACTTCCTTCACCACGTGATGGTGTGAAGCTCACAGCTGGTGTTCAGCCTAGATCCTCAAAATGGCTACAAACAGTTGTCATTCGGACTGAGAACAAACACTCTTGCCTACATATGGTTGATTTCAGTACCTACTGCGAAAAACAGGACTAGTCTGAACCTCAGGGCTTCCAAATCCAAGAAACAGGAAATGTGGGACCATTTAAACCAACCAGTAATTGTCTGGTTCCTGGTTTTAATTCTTCTGGAGTTAAGAAGATACCACAGAACAAGTAAAGCCGATAAAGCTAACAAACACACCCTCTATACACACTCTTCACTTCACAGCCTGTAGCCGTAGAGGAACGTCGTCAGTTCAGGCTGTGCTGAAGGAGGAGGGTGAGGGCACTCTTTTCTCTAGGTTTTTCTGGTTTTCTGCCTGTGCATACTTGTTTAGGCTCAACACACCAGTTTTAATAAAGGGTCAACTGTCCTTGCCATGCAGGCTGAGCGAGTTCCATTTGGGCTCTATTCCTACATATATATCTATATAGTGCACTACACATGGCATTAAACAATAGCTCCCTATTCTCTATATAGTGCACTACACATGGCATTAAACAATAGCTCCCTATTCTCTATATAGTGCACTACACATGGCATTAAACAACAGATCCCTATTTCCTATATAGTGCACTACACATGGCATTAAACAACAGATCCCTATTTCCTATATAGTGCACTACACAGGGCATTAAACAATAGCTCCCTATTTTATATACAGTGCACTACACATGGCATTAAACAACAGCTCCCTATTCTCTATATAGTGCACTACATGGGGCATTAAACAATAGCTCCCTATTCTTTATATAGTGCAATACACAGGACATTAAACAATAGATCCCTATTTCCTATATAGTGCACTACACAGGGCAATTAAACAATAGATCCCTATTTCCTATATAGTGCACTACACATGGCATTAAACAACAGATCCCTATTTCCTATATAGTGCACTACACAGGGCATTAAACAATAGCTCCCTATTTTATATACAGTGCACTACACATGGCATTAAACAACAGCTCCCTATTCTCTATATAGTGCACTACACGGGGCATTAAACAATAGCTCCCTATTCTTTATATAGTGCACTACACAGGACATTAAACAATAGATCCCAATTTCCTATATAGTGCACTACACAGGGCATTAAACAATAGCTCCCTATTTTATATACAGTGCACTACACATGGCATTAAACAATAGCTCCCTTTTTATATATAGTGCACTACACAGGACATTAAACAACAGATCCCTATTTCCTATATAGTGCACTACACAGGGCATTAAACAATAGCTCCCTATTTTATATACAGTGCACTACACATGGCATTAAACAATAGCTCCCTTTTTTATATATAGTGCACTACACAGGACATTAAACAATAGCTCCCTATTTTATATATAGTGCACTACACATGGCATTAAACAATAGCTCCCTATTCTCAATATAGTGCACTACACAGGGCATTAAACAATAGCTCCCTATATCCTATATAGTGCACTATGCATGGCATTAAACAATGACTTCCTATTTTATATATAGTGCACCACACGGGGCAATAAACAATAGCTTCCTATTCTCTGTATAGTACATTACACAGGGCATTAAACACTACCTATGATTTATGTAGTGCACTACACATGGTATTAAACAATAGCTCCCTATTCTCAATATAGTGCACTACACATGGCATTAAACAATAGCTCCCTATTCTCTATATAGTGCACTACACATGGCATTAAACAATAGCTCCCTATTCTCAATATAGTGCACTACACATGGCATTAAACAATAGCTCCCTATTCTCTATATAGTGCACTACACAGGGCATTAAACAATAGATCCCTTTTTTATATATAGTGCACTACACATGGCATTAAACAATAGCTCCCTATTCTCTATATAGTACACTACACAGGGCATTAAACAATAGATCCCTATTTTATATATAGTGCACTATACAGGGCATTAAACAATAGCTCCCTATGCTCAATAAAGTGCACTACAAATGTTGATACCTTGCTCACTATACAGTGCATTACACATATTTGAGACTCGGTCCTACTGTAGACTGTATATAAGGCTGTATTTACTGTAAACCTGGGTGTAGCCACAACATTATGACATCATAACAGTAAGCGTTTTTACTGTAAACAAAAATGAACATGATTCATCATCTGAGGAACTTCAATTAACCCAGATCTGAAGAATCTACACAGGAAACGTAGTATCTTTAGCACAGTGCAGTGCCTGGACCCTTCTAACTAAAGGCACTTCATTTTAAGGAAAGCTGTCTCCAGGAAGGTTTACTGTCTGAGAGGTTTTACTCACCATTTTGCTTAATTTCTGTCTGCCTTTCCAAGGAAAACGTCCACAAGCTTGTTCCTCTCACTATACCTATAATGGGGTATGAGTGAGACAGTCACATCTGCTGCTGACACTCCTACCTTTTATACCTAGACCTTTTTTTTTAACCGAGGAGGGGGAGGGAATGTTTTTGCTCCTCCCCCTCCTCCTTCTCCTCCTCCTGCTCAAAAGGGGTAAGTTGTTTTGTGGTAGAACGGTGGGAACGACTATTAGAGACCATCTTAAATGAAAATGTACATAAATAAATATTTACATACCCTCTCCTGCCTGTGTAGGAACCTCCCTTATTCTACATACACAGACTTAAAAGCCCAGCCAAACGGACACAGGCTGTCCCAGCCTGCAGTACTTCACCCTCTGCCAGGACTCCCTGACCGAAAATCTGCTGAGTAAGTGGTCCGCACTTCCAGCCAATTGCTATGTGGTCAATAGTGTAAAACACTAGCGTTTTTGCTGGCTGTGCAAGTAGATGGTTGCTGTGGTATCTCGGGTGGTTGTTATGGTGTTTTATAGTGGTTGCTAGGTAGTTGCTAGGTGGTTGCTACAGTGTAAGTAGATGGTTGCTATGGTATCTCTGGTGGTTGCTATGGTGTTGCATAGTGGTTGCTGTGGTGTTGCTTGATAGTTGCTATGGTGTTGCTAGATGATTGCTATGGCATCCTAGGTGATTGCTATGGTGTTGCATAGTGGTTTCTAGTGTTGCCAGGTGGCTGCTATGGTGGTACTGATTGCTTGCAACAGTATATCAGGAGGTTGCTGTAGTGTTGATAAGTGCTAACTAGATGAGTGCTGTAGTGCTGCAAAGTGGTTGCTAAGTTATCCCATGTAGTTGCTTCCATGTCTCAGGTGGTTGCCAAGGTGTTGCCGAATGGTGGTGGGTTGGGTGCTTCTAGTGTATTTGTATTATCATGAGATAAGAAGGCTGCACTCCCATTCATTCTTATGGGGAAAATAATCAATAACAATCTGTTGCTATGGAGAAATCAGATCAATCTGATCAAAAAGCTGCTTACAAGCCTGGATTTCACAATCAGACCCAACCTTCTGAAGGTGGAGGTGGAACAATATCCACCATGACTACAACACAGATATAGCCACTATTTTATTTACTATCCAAACCCACCAGTGAAGCCCCAAGTGTCTCCTGAGGTTTATATGAGGTTTTGGCCCAAATCTGTAAAAAACAGAGTCTCAGGTTTCGGCAGTGTATTCATAACCATGCTAGTTTAATATGAGGAAGCTTTTAGAGGCCTTAAACTCTTCAGACGTGTTCCATTCACCACCACGGTGAGCAATTCTGGCCTGGTAAGTTTCTCTACAATGGGGCGTTTCCCACCAAACCCCACCCTGAATGACTTTGATTATATCTTAACTCTTTAATTATGCAAACACACATGAAAGGCAGCCAGGCTTGTGCTTTTTGAGTGGGCTTGGTCGCCCCCTAGTGGCAACAGATCAGAATTTAGTCCAGAAATGACCACACTACAGTTCAAATCCAGAACACCTGCCTCTAATATCCAGATGCTACTGAAGGGTCTTTATTCACTGCTTTAGAGGTGACTGATTAGGGTCTCTGCGGGTTGCTAGATCACCAGGACTAGGCTTGGGCACCCATGCAAGAAGAAAGGGATGTACACCAGCTTAAGGGTTATTTTAGATAAACCTGTCCTCGGGTGTACCCAGATAGTCCACGTTTTTTCTCCAGCTGAACTCAACTCAAGTGGGACAATCAACATACATTATACAACAGAGGTCACCTATTCTTCTCCTGGACTCCTGTTGGTTTTACCTTCAAACTGGTTAAGCTGGTTGACAAGAAAATGTTGGGTTTTTTGAGTTTGATGTTGGGTCTATTCCCATTTGGAAACAATGAGAATTGTTAGGTTTTAACGGTTGTTTTTTCAGGAGGTCCACGAGCAGCATACGCCAGCATGGACCAGCATATGGTAATATACCCTGGCCATACTTCTCAGCAGTGGACCCTGTACTCAATTAAATGACCCTCTGTCTTATGCTTCTCAGATTCTCCTCAGCATTCAATTTCTGCAGGTTCATCTCTGTTCCAGTGTAGAGCCCCCTGCAGACCACTTGGGGGCGCTAGGTCTGTGTTTTTCCAACATCTATAACGTGGAGAAGAAGTATGGACGGACGGTCAGCGTGGAGGAACAGAAGGTAGGGAGCTGTCAGTGTCCACGTTGTGTGTATTTACCCTTTTTTTTTTTATTGTGGTTGAAAAGATGTTTGCTTTGAGAAATTGTTAAAATTGAAGCTTGGTGTAGATTTGGCTGAACAATGGTTGGTGTTTCCTAAAGTATTAATGTAATTAGTAAATATTTGTGCTTGGTAGGTAAATACATTACTGTACATATAAGTAAATATACATTTTAGTGCATATGTGTAATAAATGTATCATATATTGTCGTTTTCCCACCAAAAACCTAAAAAACAAAAACCTCCAAAAAAATCAATTGTATCCACTTTCATGATGATGTGATCAATAGAAATGCTCCTGACTTGGGATAAAATCTTTTTACTTTGACTTCCATTAAAAGTCAAGAAGGTTTTGTCCTCCTCCTGTAAAGTTACCATGTTGGAGATACAAGGATTTTCTATTATCCGGATTTAACATCCAGTGAACCAGCACCAAGGTCTTCTAATGTCAACCACACTCAGACGGGTCATGCCATGTTAAAACGGTCAAAATCCTGGAGATGTTTTACTTTCTTCTACAGTTTTGAGATCATACCAACACCACATCAACCACTTACCAAACAACCACTTAGCAACAACACAGCAACCACCTGTGAAGCCATGGTAGCACCATGAAATCCACCTATTAAACAACCCAGCAACCACCGTGCAGCACTATAGCACCAACCATTCAACAATCTAGCAATACCATAGCAACCACCTACAAACCACTAAACAACTCCTTAGCACCCATCTGGAATACAAGATCACATAGTTTCAAGACCAAACATTACATACAACCCCAGGTGTGGTGCAACACATAGCACTACTACCTACCAGTGAGCTATCGCACCATGTGGGAGTCCGGGGTTCGATTCTCTGTCTATGTGACTGTGCTGTGCTACACCAATAAGAGTCCTTGGGCAAGACTCCTAACACTGCATTGGCCCACCTTTGTATTACAAGTAACCTTGTAAGTCGCTCTGGATAAGTGTGTCAGCTAAATTGCCACATTTGTTGCATTTCACATGGCGTTATGCCTGTTTTTTCTGTCTTCTGTTCTACAGAAATGAACAACAGTCTACTGCAAGCCTTCTCTTTTTCCTTGTGCAGTTGGAAGTTGCTTTAACAAGCACCACAAGGAGCAAGTCAGATTCCTGAAATCAGAAGGCAATCCAGAGTGTCTTCAGTGTTTTATGTTCTGCCATGTAACTCCTCTGCTGCGTTCTCTCTTCACTGTCTTTCTGTTGCTGCTGCCCACATCAGATTCAACTGTTGACCAACAAAGCCAAGAATGGACCAGACCCTCTATGGTCGTAAGCTAATCTGCACCAACAGCCCTTCTCGACCCGCCATCCTTTAAGATCTACGGAAGACAAGCGTCCAGACTTTTTTCTGCCCTGCACCAAAGTGGTGGAGCAAACTTCCCCTGGGTGTCCAAACAGCAGAGTTCAACTCTCACTGTCTTCAAACCCAGACTGAAGACCCTCCTCTTCCGAGAGTACTTGGGTGAAGTACAGTGCCGAGTATTGTGGTGTACATATTGACTTTTATATTTGGTAGTATCTAAGCTTAGAGGGATCTTTTGGATACAAACTAGCTAAGGGTATTTTCTGAGTCAACGCTGAAGCACTTTTGTAAGTCGCTCTGGAGAATAGCAATTGGCTAAATGCCTTAAATGTAAATGTAAATGTAATGGATATAAGACTATGACATCTCTGCAAACTTCCTCAGGTTCTCTCGGCCCTAATCCATCTCAAAGACAAATGCTAAATGAGAGAACTCGCCCCTGCACCCCTGATGGTGGGATGGGTTTCCCTGACCAAAGTCTTTTGCAAACACATCAGAGCATTTACACAGACGAGAAACCGTATCCGTGCTCAGAGTGTGGGAAGAGTTTCAGTCACCAGTGTCACCTCAGACGACACCAGCGCATTCACACTGGAGAGAAACCACACTACTGCTCGGAGTGTGGGTCAAGTTTTACTCAACAGGGTACTCTCAGAACACACCAGCTTATCCACAGGGGAGAGAAATCCTACCGCTGCTCAGAGTGTGAGAAGAGTTTTAACCGACGGGGGGATCTCCAAAGGCACCAGCGCATTCACGCTGGAGAGAAGCCTCATCACTGCTCGGAGTGCGGAAAGAGCTTCAGTCGGCAGAGTCATCTGCAAACACACCAGCGCATACACACCGGAGAAAAACCGTTTCACTGTCCAGAGTGTGGGAGGAGTTTCAAACAGCAGAACAGTCTTCAACGACACCGGCTCATCCACACAGGACTGAAGCCGTACCACTGCTCAGAGTGTGCGAAGAGCTTTACTCAACTCATTACTCTCCAACAACACCACCTTACTCACACAGGATTGCTCTGAGTGTGGAGTAAGTTGTAGAAAGCAAGGAACTCTGAAAGAACATCAGCTCATTGTCCAAGGATAGAAACTGTACTGATACTGTGCAAATGCCACACACAATAATTTATAATCCAATCAGCGTGCATGAGACGGGGTTTGTCTGAATATGTGTGGGATTACAAATAACGCACCCAGTACGTTCCAATGTAAAGGCTCCTGGAGGCCAAGGGAAGGCGCTAATCCAGTCCTTCTAAAGTGGCGAAGAAGAAACCACCATAGAGTCTGGGCTGTTGCTGCATGGTGGGAAAAATCAGCTGTTTTGTAGAAGGTAGGGAGGTGTTGATGTTTTTGTTGGTTACAGTTTTTGCACAGTGGTTTTATTCACAGCCTGAAACCAGCTGTTGCTGGTAGCTGCTTTCAGATGATCTAATTTGGACTCAGAACCAGCTTTTGACCACCAGCATTGGCCAGCAAACTCTCCTGACCTGAACCCCATAGAAAATCTATGGGGTATCTTAAAGAGGAAGATGCGATACACCAGACCCAACAATGCAGAAAAGCTGAGGGCCACTATCAGAGCAACCTGGGCTTTCATAACACCTGAGCAGTGCCACAGACTGATCGACTCCATGCCACACCGCATTGCTTCAGTAATCCAGGCTAAAGGAGCCCCAACTAAGTATTGAGTGCTGTACATGCTCATACTTTTCATGTTTATACTTTTCATTTGGCCAACATTTCTAAAAATCCTTTTTTTTTTGTATTGGTCTTAAGTAATATTCTAATTTTCTGATATACTGAATTTGGGGTTTCATCAGTTATAACCATCAAAATTTTAATAAATAAACACTTGAAATATATCGGTCTGTGTGTAATGAATGAATATAATATACAAGTTTCACTTTCTGAATGAAACTACTGAAATAAATCAACTTTTTCATAATAATTCAATTTTGTGACCAGCACCTGTATATGGGACAGCTTCCAAGCTGCATCTTCAACCTGAAAATGGGTGGGATTAAAAATAGCTCAGCCAGTATACAGCACAACAGAGGCACTATTTCCATAACCGTGGCTTTCCAACTGCACTTAAATACTAAAGAAAAAGACGATTATTAGGTAACACCCTAGCTGTTACTTGAGGGACAAATAGGATCTAAACTCTTGAAGGTAGGGAAATGTCTTGGACTAATTGATCTTAGGTGTTGTATCTGGTTGGTGTATATCCCTATTGAAAAACCCAGCTCAAGGCCAGCTTTTGCTGGTAGCTATCCTCAGATGGTCTTTGACTGTCAGTGTGGTTGAAAAGCTGAGGATAATACACCTTACTGATTGTGAGCGAGCTGGTTAAGATAACCAACATAAGCTATTGACACATGTCAAAGAGAATCTGAGAAAATTACAGGCAAGAAGAAACCTTACTACTGTGTGGCAAAGGTTTTAGTGACAAAAGTGCACTTTAGATGATTGTGAACACTGTCCAATGTATTTTTGAATAAATTGGTAACGTTTTGTCACTGATTTTTAAAATGAATGTTAATATTTGTGGTGTTTAAATGGGTCTGCCATCATTTCCGATCATCAACTGCAGTTACTAATGCATTAACTTCTTTTCTGTCAACAGCTCCAGTATCTTGGTAATGCACACTTGCCTTAGAAATTTCCGGTGGCCTACCAGCTAAAGCACAATCAGCAGCACAATCTTCTTTTTCAGTTCTTATCATTGCACCCTGTCTCTTCAGGGTCTTTGCAATCATCCTAACTTCTCCTGTTATACAAGTGGTCCCTGTGAATATTGAAATTATAAAGCCATAACAGCCTCCAAAGAAATTGTGCCAAAGCTAAAATGCTTCCCAACGCAAAAGCCTTTACAATGAATGTGCTACAAATGGTTATTTGGGCGATGCTATTAAATAATTACTTTTGTAACCATATCTTTAAAAGAAATGCAGCACTTAAGAGTTTCTTTACACACTTCTGTTACATACATGTTTTTTTTATGGGACCAAAGGTTTTCTGTCGCATCACTTAAAGAACCCCTTGTGACATCTATAGTTTTAAATAGTGTAGCTTCAGTTTAGCATTAGTTTGCTGCTTTGCTTTTGTGTTTATTTTAAAGTCAAATAAATGAGGAAGATAATGCAAGTTATACAATAATCTACCCCTGTATTATCGACTTTAAGTATATAGTGTTAGGGTATTAAACTGTTTATTCAGTGAAAGGAAAATAAGCAAGAAACAGAGAAAAGCATATAGGCTGTTGTATTAGGAACATACACAACAACAAGGCTTTGTACACTATACACACACACACACACACACACACACACACACATTTACAGATGAAGTAAATGACAAATGTGAAGGTGTGGATGTTCCAGGTGTGGATGCTGGATGCGGCAGAAATGTTCAGATGTTCAAATTGTCCCAATCAGACGACGGTCGGTGCATTACAAGTCTTGCAAGAAGGGAAGCTGCCAGGAATTTTGGGCCTCATTAAAAGATAGTACACTGGGCCCGACCACACTGCTGCCCCATTAAACCACATTAGATTACCGGGACGCTCTAGTTTCAAAAAGTGAAACAGCTTGTATATGTGGCCACTTTCTAAAGTAGCTAGCAACTTACAGCACCTTATAACTCAGTTCTCAATTCAGTCAAATACTCCAAACACGTAACTTAGCTGATAGCATGGTGGCTATGTAAAACAATAGCCAAATGCTTCACAATTTGCTACAGTTAGCATGCTAATCTTTTGATATAAAGAGAGTGAAAGCTGTAAAATGTACATTCACTGAAACTAAATGCATAAATATATTGATGTGTGTAAAATATGTTTTGGATGCTGTTATGCTTGACAACCAGCCCTGGCATTCTGGGGGTGACCAGCTAAACCATCCCTAGACCAACAATAGACCAGTATAAAAGGCATAATGGGATTTGTTTCTGTTTTGGAGCAGGGTATGGAAAAGTAATTACAGTGTTTCATATATTTGTATTGTAAATAATTCGTTTTTATAATAATAATAATAATAATAATAATAATAATTAATAAACTAATTCCCACTGAGCCCCTGGAATTACACCAACTTTGAATGCTGAACTGAGTACTGGTCTTACTGTAAACCCAACAGTTATGCTATTAACTAAATGATTAATAATGCAATTAATTTGCTTTGCATAAAATCAACAACAGGCTGCTAGTTTTCTTCCTTACATCAACTCAAGGCAACACAAAAAGGCAAGGAAAGTGTTCATGCTTTGATATACAACATTTGAATTCTCCACTGAGAATTCCCTCATCCATTGCTTCTGTGTTTGTACTTTTGACCTTCTCAGAATTTGAATGGATCAGTTTCTCAGTATTCAGGGTCCTCTCCAGTGTGAACGAGCTGGTGTTGTTCAAGGGCACTCTGCCTCATAAAACTCTTCCCACACACTGAGCAATGATACGGTTTCACTCCCATGTGAATGAGCTGGTGGCGACTGAGATGAGTCTGTTGATTGAATCTCTTCCCACAGTCTGGACATCGATACGGCTTCTCTCCGGTGTGAATGCGCTGGTGTGCTCTGAGAACACCGGCATCTCTAAAACTCTTTCCACAGTCCGAGCAGAGATATGGCTTCTCTCCTGTGTGGATGCGCTGGTGTTGTTTGAAACTGCCTTGTTGATTGAAACTCTTCCCACAGTCTGAGCAGAGATACGGCTTCTCTCCGGTGTGAATGCGCTGGTGTCGTTGGAGGGTACTCAACTGATTAAATCTCTTGCCACACTCTGAGCAGTCATACGGCTTCTCACCAGTGTGAACGTACTGGTGCTTTATGAAAGTACTATTGTCCCTAAAACTCTTGCCACACTCTGAGCAGTGATATGGTTTTTCTCCAGTGTGAACACGACGGTGCTTCTGGAGAATACTCTGTCGATTAAAGCTTTTCCCACACTCTGAGCATTGGTAGAGCTTCTCTCCAGTGTGGATGCGTTGGTGTTGTTGGAGATTACTTTGTTGGGTAAAGCTCTTCCCACACTCTGAGCAGTGATAGGGTTTCTGTCCTGTGTGGATGAGCTGGTGACGAAAGAGATGACTCTGTTGAGTAAAACCCATCCCACACTCTGAGCACTGATGCGGCTTCACTCTTGTGTGTATGCGCTTGTGTGTGTGTCGATGACTTTGTTGACTGAAACTATTCTCACAGTCTGAGCAGTCATTCGGCTTCTCTTGTCCCTGTTGAGCAAAACCCTTACCACTCACTGAGCAGTGATGCATTTTCTCCTCGCGTCCATTTCTCTGCATGCCACTGTGAGATGTGTTTATGTGGAGAGTATCAGATGTTTCCTCAGAACTGGAGCTTTGTCTGGAGAGCATATTGAACCTCTTTCAACAGCTTAACATTCCCCTCAGTGGAATGTCCTGATGTGAAGATAAACTTCAGCTGGTAGGAAAGTGCCTTGTGCCCAATGATTCTAGGTAAGCTCCAGGCTTACAGTGACCCTGACCAGGACCGGTCAGGACCAGGATAAGAAGATGGGTTAATGGTAGGAAGGTGGACACTAGGAGCAGGAGAAGACTTTCAGCAGTATGTTGGCTGATTTCTGGAAGACAAAAAGAAGAAAGCTAAACTCAAATATGAAACTGACTTAGTCTCTGTAAAACCCTAAAAACACTGTAAAACAGTAAAATGCCTACAATACAATGCTGCCACCCTCGTGCCTCACTCTTGGGACAGTGTTGGTTCAGGAACAGGTCTCATCTGACCACAACATATACTGGCTCCCTCTAGATGTGCTTTAATTTGTTTTGTTTTTTTTAGTAACAGCTTTTTGTTTTTTTTTAGCTGGTCAGCCAGCTTCATCAAACTAGTCAACCAGTATGACGAGCTTGGTCAAGTTGCCCAACTAGTCCATCAAACTCACATACACTGTGCTGATCAAAAGCTTGACCATCAAAGACCAGCTTATTGTGGCACAACAGCTAAAATGAATCAGAAAAGACTGGACGAAGCTCCTTAGATCTGTGTTCACCTAACAAATACTGAGCCCAACACTTCACCCATCAGCCTAAAATAAACTCAAAAACAACGTGAAGCATCTCCTTACCTTCAGTACTGAGGCTCCTGTTTATGTTCCTCCTGCAGCCCAGTCTGAGCACGGAGGCGTGGACTGCTGATCAAAGCAGGATCCTCTGCTTCTCCACTTCACTGAAGCTGGAGAACCACAGCTAGAGAATTAGCGCCACCGCCTGGGCTGCAGGAGATCTCACAAGAAAACCACGTGATCCTGGAGAAACCGGTTGTTATTTTGAATCCCACCTGCATTCCGGCAATCCTGCTTGGGCCAGTTGCATTTTAAGCCAAAAACGTCCTCAAAACAATGTCTTGGCACCAGTTTTAGATGTCTGGTCTTTTGTACCACTGCTGTGTACGCTTTAAATGTTGAATGTGGGATTTGTGTGGTATCCCAAAGTGTATATTTTCTACTTGAGAACAGGCCAAGCCAGGTAGATCCTTCCAATTCAGTAATACAGAGATCCCCTTTGTGAAATGGTCAAAAATTGCAAACATCCTGTATTTCTGGACAACTCTGACTATCCAGATAGCTGGACAAAATAGACTATACATTTTCTTTACAGATAAAAGGTAAAGGTGCACGTATTTGTCACTGTACAGCGAAATGTGTCCTCCGCATTTAACCCATCTGGTAGTGAACACACACTCACATGTGTTAGGGGCAGTGAGTACACACACACACACACACACACACACACACACACACACACACACAGCGGTGGGCAGCCAACTCCAGCGCCCGGGGAGCAGAGAGGGTAAAGGGCCTTGCTCAAGGGCCCAACAGTGGCAGCTTGCCGAGCCCGGGAATCGAACCCACAACCCTGTTATCGACAGCCCGGAGCTCTAACTGCTGAGCCACCACTGCCCTAACTGATGTAAAAGGACCCATCCTCAACAATGTTCTGTTTTGTTATACACCAGTAATCAAACACACAAAAGATACAGTTTCACAGCAATTTAAACTTAAATATTTTTACTGAGACAATGGCAAAGGGATTCAATCAGTCTTAGACATAAACTGGTAAATAAACATAAGCATTAAAAAAATAAAAATAAATAAATAAATAATAAAAAAAAACCCCACAAAGTTAGTGGTCCTTATTCAGAGTTTAATCATCCATTTACAGACATTGTACACAGTCCAATCACTGCAGCCAGTGTTTCAGGAAGATAATTAAACTGCACACTCACGTCATTCCTTAAATCAAGAGGTTAGGAGCTCCAGTCCTAAAGGGGCAGATTCATACAGTTTGGTGATTAGACCCCATAGCTAATTTACTAGGTTTAGCTGGTGTGCTAGAGCACAGAAATCACCAAACCCTTTGGGACTCTGGCCTTCAGTTTCCCACCCAGCCCTAAATAACACCAAAGCTTCCCCCACCCTAAGAGCATAAACTAAGTGATGTGCACAACTCTGTGGACAGCCATTGATCAATTGGACTGGCTTACTGTAAAGGAGAGCAATGTGAGGGTACATTTGAGTGTATAATAAATTATAATAATCAATTAATAAATGAGTTTTTCAGAAGCATATTCTTCAACTGCAGCAATTGATGAGCTGAATTAGCTGTGTTTGAGCAGCAACATGTTACTCACAACCTTACAATGACCAATTCAAGCTGGATTTTGGTCACCAAATTATGAAATGAAGAACCTTTTAATGATCTTGAAACATAAACCTAATATCTGATTCAGAGGTCTACCAGAATGTCTCAGTGCATTTCTGCTCATTTCCATCACAGACCTTACTACACTTGCGTCTCACTCTGATGCTTCCAACTCTTTCCATGCGTTCAGACACGGCTTGTACTCTCTCCCAGGTGAAGGCGCATGTGATTTTTGAGGCTACGTCTGCTTTTAAAACTCTTCTTACAGTCTAAACAGTGATGGGGTTTCTCTCCAGTGTGAACTCGCTTGTGTGTTTGGAGAGTACTCCGCTGAGTAAAAGTCTTCCCACAGTCTGAGCAGTAAAACGGTTTCTCTCCAGTGTGAATGCGCTGGTGTACTTGGAGACTGGTTGGTTGATAAAAACTCTTCCCACAGTCTGAGCAGCAGTATGGCCTTTCTCCAGTGTGAATGCGCTGGTGTATTCGGAGAGCACCCTGATTTCTAAAGCTCTTCTCACACTGTAAACACCAATACGGTTTCTCTCCAGTGTGAATGCGTTGGTGCTGTTTAAGGTGACACTGTTTAGTAAAACACTTACCACAGTCTGAGCAATAATGTGGTTTTACTCCCATGTGAATGAGTCGGTGTGCGCTGAGGTGACTCGGCTGAGTAAACTGCTTTCCACATTCTGAGCAGCAATACGGTTTCTCCCCTGTGTGAATGCGCTGGTGTACTTGGAGATGATTCTTTCGCCTGAAGCTCTTCCCACAGTCTGAACAGTAAAAGGGCCTTTCTCCAGTGTGAATGAGCTGGTGACTTTTAAGAGAACTTAGCTGAGAAAAACTCTTCCCACACTCAGAACAGAGGTATGGCTTCTCTCCTGTGTGAACGAGCTGGTGTTTATTAAGAGTGCCTCGCTCTCTGAAACTCTTCCCACATTCTAAGCATCCGTATGGCTTCTCGTCCATGTGAATGAACTTCAGTTCCAGAGCACTGTGTTGAGTAAACGTCTTCCCACACTTCTTCGTCTTGTCGTGAATTTTCTCCTTGTCTTGTCTATTCTTCTGGGTTTGTGTGCAGGATGTTTTGGTGGCTGTTTGTTGAGTGCAGCAGTTTCTTTTTAATGCCATGTTCCTACATTTAATCTCCATCAGCAGCTGAATACTGGCCTTGGTGAAATCCCTTAATGTTTTAGTGGAGCTAAATTGATATTGAGCCTGTTCTTAGCCCTTCTGTTGGTTCCACCCAGATGGGATAGCCTTCATTGATGACTCTTGGGAAAAGAAAAAAAGAAACAAAATGCAAAAAACATACACAGATAAGACAAAACATTAAGATCACTCACAGACTAAATGAAAAACAATGCTAAAGATGGAGGTCTGGGATATCTGTTAGACAGTAACTGAATAGTCAGTTCTCATAGTGAACATGTTGGATGTAGAAGAAATAAGTAGGTATGATGATCTGAACTTCTTTGACAAGAGCCAAATGGTTATTTCCAGATGACTGGGTCAGCAGAGCATCTTCAAAACAACAAGGCTTGTCAGCCATTATAAAAAAAGACCTACCACCAGTGATCCTTCCAGAACTGGTGCAGTTTTTCTACACCAAACAAGTTATTTATATTGCTTACATGTTATACAACACAGCCTTAATGAAGGAGGTACTGTAGAATAATTGGAGGTCTTGAAGATATTAAATGTTTGACAACCCTGTCAGGAATAAACAGCCAGGCCAGATCATACTGGTTAAACAGGTTGACCAATTTAGCCCTTGACCAAGATAATGCATAGAATGTTTTCGTGGTCTTCCAGTGTGAACAACCTGACCAAGCTACCCAACAAGAATGACCAAACTTGTTGATCAGCATCCATCAGCATGACCAACTTGACCGCATTTGTCCACCAGTATGACCAGCTATGATAGACTACCTACTCAGTCAAACCCAAATGAAAACATGGACCTGGTCCTGATCAATAACAAAGTCGACCAGCTTGCTTACCAACACAGGGTATGTTTAGCTTGGACGACCAGCTTTTCAACAGTCTTAACCAACAAAGCTGGTCTTAAACTGGATTTTACAGCAAGGATACCATTGATCCACATCATTCGGTTTTCTGCAAACTGATATTTTTGCACAAAAGCTGTTTACAAAACCGTTACCCACCACATTATTTTCTACAACTCACCCAAGTCTGCACAAACCTTTCTTCTGTGCTTCTGAATCCTGCCTTTCAGCTAAACTGTCCAAAACTAACTGAAAACCAGTGTAAACAATATTTTTAAGCTAAGTGTTGAACATGTCCTTACCTTTAATTTCTGATTCTCCAGCAGCTCTGTTTAACAATGTGAACTGTTGGTGAGAGCAGGAGATTCTGCTTCCCCACTTTTTTGTGTCTGGAGAGCCACAGTCACATTAGTAGCACCTGTTCTTGCAGGGGGCGTCACACTGGAACCACGTGATCACGGAGACTAACGACGTTATTTTTAATTAGGGTATGGTTTTACTTCGGTCATCTTCCACCTTCACCATCATCCTTACTACTTACTACTACTACTACTACTATTATTATTATTATTATTATTATTATTATTATTATTATTAAGGTGATTTAAGAAAGTAGAATGGAATAATAAAATAATATATTGTTATTATTATTACTACTATTATTATTATGTGTGTTACTGTTGATGTTATTGTTGTTGTTTATGTATCTTCATTGTGGCGCTTTCAGTTTAAGAATAGTGAAAGTATAATTGATTCTAATATTATTATTGAAGTATTATTATTATTATTATTATTATTATATGTCAGTGCTTTAGAAAGCAGTTAAAAATTTTAAATAGATTGATCTCCGTGAATTGTTCTATTAAGGAATTTGAACTCCTTAACTCCTTAAATAACTTTATAATTATATATTATTATTTAATAACTTAAATAATAGTTTTATGTTGTTCTCAAGAGTGATGAATTAACCTAACTCTGTAGATGAATATGGGGTATATATCAAACATTACGTGTTCCAAAAGTATTTCTTTTCCTATGGATAATAGGTATTTAAATGTGTAAATGTGCGTTTCTGGTGGCGCGTCTCCCTGCTGCCCAGGCGGTGGCGCCAGTAGTAAAACAGTGCTTCTCCCGTGGAATGAAGAAGTAGGAGATACCGCCTCCTCCATCAGCGGTCCACAGTCCCTCGTCCACAGTGTTCCTGGATGAAGAACCGGGGCCTGGATGTTTAGGTAGGCTGTTTAACTACGCGTCAATTGATATTTACATTATAGAGATGCAACACGAAGCCATATCTGCCCTGACCTGACTGATTAATATTTGTTTATTGCTGTTGTTGGTTGGTAGCTATATACATTTCTCTTTTTTAAGATCTTTACTCAAACTTGTTAGGTAGGCTTTTCTAGCTGGTTCTTCTTTTGTTCTATGGTGTACCCTTATCAAGTCCAGTCCCTCCTAACTGTCTTGTCTGTTCTACAATACCCAATTTCTGTTGGAAAAGATTTGGGGGTAGGGCTAGTTTTCATGTTAGGGCATTTATCCAGCATATCTGTTTGCTGGGTCATTGTCAAGTGAATTGATTTTATGGGGGTGAAAGTGTCAGCTAAATGCCATAAATGTAAATCCAATGATTTGGAAGGTAGTATTAAAGAACTAGGGTGTTGGCATGTTTCTTCTGGACAAGCTCATCAATTTTCTTTTCAACCAAACAGTAAGTCATATGTATACTCCAAATGCACTTACATGAATTTCTTTTTTCTGTTGTCCAAAACAGTTCCAATGCATCTCCACAAACACATTCGAAGATGCTGCCAAGAGGAGCCGGTCAGACAGCCGAAATCAACAGAGTTTAAATGTATGGCTTCCAGTGTGAGCTTCAGCACTCAGCAAATGGCCTCTGGTACATCTCATAGAAGAATGCAGAAAAATACAGACAATGCAAGAACTCACAACTGCTTGGTGTGTGGAAAGAGTGTCAATCAATCAAGTACTCTCCAAGAACACCAGTGCGTTCACACTGGAGAGAATCCGTACTATTGCTCAGACTGTGGGAAGAGTTTTAATCGACAGAGTACTCTTCAAAAGCACCAGGTCATCCACACAGGAGAGAAGCCGTATCATTGCTCAGACTGTGGCAAGAGTTTTAATCGGCAATGTAATCTTAAGCAACACCAGCGCATTCACACCGGAGAGAGGCCGTATCACTGCTCAGACTGTGGGAAGAGTTTTAACCGTCCGGGCCGTCTCAGACAACACCAGCGCATTCACACTGGAGAGAAGCCATATCACTGCTCGGACTGTGGGATGAGTTTTACTCTGCAGAATACTCTTCAACAGCACCAAGTTATTCACACTGGAGAGAAACCGTTTCACTGCTCAGAGTGTGGGAAGAGTTTTAATCGCCAGAGCACTCTTCAAGAACACCAGCGCGTTCACACTGGAGAGAAACCGTATCAGTGCTCAGAGTGTGGGAAGAGTTTTAATCACCAGAGTAATCGCCAAGAACACCAGCGCATTCACACAGGAGAGAAACCATATTTCTGCTCTGATTGTGGCCAGAGCTTCAGGCATATGAGCACTTTTAAGACACACAAGTGCACTAAGAGTGAGATGAAAAATCATGATATGTGAATTGGTCAAAAAACATCCTATGTTTTTCCATGTTAACGTAAACGATGGACGATGTAAAATCTATATTCTTTGAGCACTTTATTAGGAAACGTATGTATCTGCTAGTCTAATTCATGTGACGATCTAATCAACCAATCGTGTGGCAGCAGTGCAATGTATAAAGTGTCATGTATTTAATGCAGGCATAGGCCAGCAGCTTCTGGAAATGTTCACATCACTGTATTTCAGTGATTTTGAGTTTTCACTTCTTTCTCAACAATTCTTTAGTTGATTTAATTGTGTACTTGGGGTCATTGTCTTGGCGCATCTCCCAGTGTCTCCTTAGCTTGAGGTCATGGACTGATGCCCTTCTCCTGTAAAGTTGTTTTGATCTCAAAGTGTCCAGGCCCTTGAGCATTGGAGCATCATGAAGCTCCCTTCACCATGCTTCCCAGTTTGGATGAGGTTTTGATGTTGGTGTGCTCTGTTCATATTGTTGTGCATTTGCGCTCCACTTTTCTCTCATCTGTCCAGAACATTTACAGAGAAGCATTGTGAAACATCCAGGAGCTTCTTTCTTGGTGTCGTTCTATAAACACCTTTCTAGTTCTTTTTTTCCAGTAGTGAACACAAGAACAAATATTTTGCCGTTTGTTTTGCGTAGCTATTTGCTGATACCATTTGGTACTTTTTTTTACTTCTTTAAGAACTGAGATGGCCCATTGTGTTCTTGGAGTGATCTTAACAAGATTCCCACTTTTAGGGAGAGACGCAAACGTTTTTAAAAAGTTGTCTTTTGTCATGCTTCACCAGCTTCATGTATCCCTACAACACATCTTCTAAAGTCTTCTGAAAATGGTTTGCATTGAGGCATGGTTCACACTGACTGGTTTTTGCTTGAGAGGTATTGAGATGTTTCTCAGTACTTTTCTTAATTTCTCAATTAATTTTTATCTAATACTTTATCCATTCTTCTTATAATTATAAAAGATGTTTTTCTTTTTACAAAAAAATATTACAAGACTCTTAAACTGTTTCTGCCTACTTGACCATCGCCTGCACTGGAGCCGTATATGGTGCAGTTAGAATCTGGGTTAGTAAGATGTCCCATCCACCAGTATCAGAGAACGAGTCATACATTGTGTATGGTTGGACTTTTATCAGCCTTCCCATCTTCTGATTGGAGGATTACATCTTTGTGTATGGATGTGCTCTAATTTAGGTTACACTGCAAGTTATTTTGGAGCGTTGAAAGAGACTGTTTTTTAATAAATTATGCCAATGTTAGAACAAATACGTTGTGTGGTATGTATTATTTTAGTTTCTGTATCAATATGCAATAAAAGATGAAAGGCATTAAGCAGGATACATTAATAAAACAGACTTAATAAATAATTTAACCCAATGTGTATTAGTACAGTTAATGAAATCATATTCATTCATGGTATTTTTACCCAGTCATGTGAAATATTAGGACACCCCTCTCTACTGTACTTATTTTGTTTCTTAATAATTGTTTGGTAATGTAGATATGAAATACGACAAGGCTTGCAGTTTGTATCTGGTATTCATTTATTGCAAATCTTTTGAAAGTATTTCAGTAATGCTTAACTATCCATCAGTGATGCTTCAGTGATAGTCACGCTATCGTCAGAAGCAGTTCTCTCATTGGACATTGCGTCACCATAGCAACCACAACGCACTGACGGGATTGGTTGTTACGGGACTACGGCGTCACTGTAACAACCGCAGCACAGCACGGTGACGTGATTGGTTAGAAGTATCACGAGCAGCCCGCTTATTGGGTGGGCGCGTCACCATGGCAGCCGTTCTTTTAATCCAATCACAACACAGGGGGCGGGGCTTGCCGGAATGCAGGTGGGATTCAAATGAAAGCCCTCACTGCTACTCGCTACAGCCGAGGTGGTGGCGCTAGTGATGAGGATGAGGTGGAGGCTGAGGTGGAGAAGAAGAAGAAGAAGCCTCTTTGCCCAGACCGTGTTGGTGGAGAAGCAGGAACAGAAGAAGGAAGGTAGGGAGATCTTTGAACGTTTTCTCGTTAAATATTGGTTACTTTTGTGTGGAGTGTGTAATTCAGTATAGAAACGACGTGTAAAAGAGTGTTTGGGGGACTAAAACTCTGAAATGATGTATTTGATGTGCTACAGTGTGCATATAAATGTGAAGTTACATATGCTAGCTAGCTAGTTTGCTAGCAGTGATTATAGCTAGTAGTAGTACTAAGGGAGGGTACTTTTAGTATCTGTCTCACTAGGGTTCACATTATACCAGAATTTTCATCTATGTACACTAATGTCTATGACAGGACCAGAGGAAACACATAGAACCAGATGCTTTTTTGTATCAATGCAGAGCCCTTACAATAAATACAATGGCCACCCACTGGCCTGATCAAACAACGAATATTTAGTGGTAAATTATTAATAATTGGACTGTCTCATGCTTAGCATTTGGGAAAAGGTTCTTATGTTGGAGTGCAGTGTTTGGCTTTTGGCTTTATGTGGAATATTGAGAAGAGGCTATAAAGAATCTAAAATTTAGGTAAAAAATAAGTGTGATTGCATTAAAAAAGGAAAGAATCATCACAAGAAAACCATGTTTACTTCTAATCAAAATGTATTACAAAATGCTTTTTTATGTTACACAGCTCTTCAGACGTAACAAAGTGCAATTGTAACCTGCTGTTAGCCTGTTCAATTATTGATAATTCAAGTACTTTGTTTAGCTCTATATCTCCCACTTCCACACATTTTTAAAAGTATGTACATATATATTGTATGGTAAAAGAAGTCTTTTTGCAAAATATTTTGCCCTAATTTTTAGGTTGAACATTTTAGAGATCAAAGCGACTGAAAGCTGGCCATACTTACATACATTCATACTATATGAATAACAATAATAACATTGTTACAATTAAAGAATAATAACAGTAATAATATTTCCAGCTCCGCTGATACAAATTTAGAGGATAAAAACAAAAAAAAAGGCCTAAAACCCAATTATACAAATTACATAGAAATATATTTTTTACAATTATATATATTGGACACTTTTATTTAGCATTACATATTTTTTTACATGCAACCTTACATAAATAATTTGTTGCTGTTGGAGATCATCACATGTTGAGCCTTATCTCTGCTCATCTGCAAACCTTATTATGGTGTTAGTAGCTTGTAGACCAGCAGATGTTTGCTGATATGGGTGATCTAGCAGGAGTATATGTAACACTTCTTAAATCAGAAACATGCATGTTTAAAAGCATACCTAAAAACAATATGTGGGCAATATGATGATTTTATGGTGTCTAGCCAGATTTTCATTCAAACGTTTCCAAAAATGAAAGGTTGTGTTTCCATCTACTACAGAAATTTTTGATGGTGTAGGCATCACCCTTTCATGTTTTGGCTTTCAACTTTTCCACCTCGTCTTAGCATAACTCTGAAAAGAAAGAGAAATGTTTTTCAGCTTCAGGTTTTTTTTTGTTTGTTTTTTTTTTTTCAAAATTTGCAAAAACTTGGTGGATGGTGGTATTTTATTGATCAACCCATCAAATATAAGCAAGCCAACCTGTAAATAATGATTCTTGTTTCCTATTTACAGAAATGAATGGCCTGTTGAAAGCCTTCCTGTACTCATAGAGACCATATTCCAGCCCTCAACAAACTTGCCGCCAGCAACTTCTGAAAGTGCCGCCAAGAGAAGCAAGATGCTCAAATCACCAGTAATTAAATGTGAGAATATGGAATCTGAAATAACCCCTAGTATTCTCCACTCTAACACATGTAAAGACTCAGACAAGGAGAAAACTCAGCACTGCTCAGATTGTGGGGAGAGTTTTAGAGACCTAGAAACTCTCCAAATACACCAGTGCATTCACATGGAAGAGAGACCATATCAGTGCTCAGAGTGTGGCAAGAGATTCAGTATCGAGAGTAATCTCAAAACCCACCAGCGCATTCACACAGGAGAGAAACCGTATCACTGCTCAGAGTGTGGCAAGAGTTTTAATCAACAGACAACTCTCCAACGACACCAGCGGGTTCACACAGGAGAGAAGCCGTATCAGTGCCCAGAGTGTGGGAAACGATTCAGTGTTGAGGGTAATCTAATAACACACCAGCGGATTCACACTGGCGAGAAACCGTATCAGTGCTTGGAATGTGGGAAAAGGTATACTGTCAAAAATAATCTAAAAACACACCTGCTCATCCACACTGGAGAGAAGCCGTATCACTGCTCAGAGTGTGGGAAGAGTTTTCGAGACAAAGGGACATACAAAACCCACCAACGCATTCACACGGGTGAAAAGCCGTATCATTGCTCAGAGTGTGGCAAGAGTTTTACTCTACACCATTATCTCAAAACACACCAGCGGATTCACACAGGGGAGAAACCTTATCAGTGCTCGCAGTGTGGAAAGAGTTTTACTGATCATAGTTATATCCTAGTACACCAGCGCATTCACACGGGAGAGAAACCGTATCACTGCTCAGACTGTGGGAAGAGTTTTACTGATCATCGTAATCTCAGAGTACACCAGCGCATTCACACAGGAGAGAAACCCTATCACTGCTCAGGCTGTGGGAAGAGTTTCAGGCATATAAATTCTTTAAAAATACACCAGTGCTCTAACAAGGAGATAAAAGATGACACAAATAAGTCAAACAATTAATCTATTAATTGTGTAAAATATTTTTAAACTGGTGTCAGGCTCATGAGTGCCCTAAGCTCTTTGATGTGAAGTCTCACCTCACAACTTGCAGGACGTCTTGCAACCAGATCCCACATGACACATTCGCGCGTCCTGTGGAGTCCATGTCTTGACCAGTCAGAGCTGTTTTGGTGCTCCAATTAGGCAGGTCAAGGCATGGGCAATATTTGTTTAAGTGACAAATTACTATTACTACAGATGTACTAGGAAACACCTGGTATCCCTTGAATGAACTGTGCACTGGGACCTTCATGGTGTTGATTTTAATGGTAGAGCAGCAAGCCTTTCATCACTATTCACAATGCCGTAGGAAATCTTAACTCTTCAGCAAACCAAGACATTCTGGATAACTTTTTGGAGGAAACAGTTTGGGGAAGGCCCCTTTCTGTTCCTGTGTGACTGACTGTGCCCCAGTGGATAAAGCACTTTGGTGTGGAAAAACTTAACTGGCCTGCACAGACCCCTGACCTCAACCCCAGCCAATATCTTTGAGGTAAACCAGAATGGAGATTGCAAGTGTGTACATATCCTTATTCAAGTAATACATAAATAAACTAAGAAATGCTGAATTTATATGCCACTTTGTGTGTTCATTTATATTATGCAGGGACTGCCTAGTTCAGGTCAGGTCCTAGGTTCACTTATTTAATATAAGAACTAGTAACCCAGACCTTTGTACACTGGTATTTTAAAGCAAATGATTATCTAGGGCCTGATTTAGGATTCGCTGTGTTTACATGTTTCTAAATGTTAGGGGTAGCCTATGTGGAAGTGGTGAGGGTAGTGGGACAGCATGGGACTGGGTGCCAGGAAATGTTTGTTATTTTTAAATCTATATATGTAAATTAAATGTCAATGTATGTATGTTCTGTATGTATTGTATTTTCATATATGACTGAAATGTATCCAATTTTTGAAAATGGGCAATTTAAAATAAAGTTGGAATATATGTACCAAAAATATGTAAAAACAAATCCACATATTTGTAATATATTTTAAATCTGTTTATATCTTTATCAAATTTCTGTATGGATGAATTCAATGTTCAGTCAAATATTCTTTTTTTGCTTTAAACTGCTAAGGTTGCTTATGGTGATGTTAGTGACTAGAGTAGCAGGTTTTTAGAATGCGTTAAAAAATATGTACCCAGTCTCTCCAAATACCCCTACAGCCCAGGTGGTGGCGCTGGTAATAAGACTTAACTTCTTTAACTCACTGAAGTGGAGAAGAAGATGCCTCTTCTCAGCTGTCCAGGCCGTGCTGTGGGAGCAGAAACAGGACACTGAAGGTAGGGAGATGTTTAACATTGTTTCTTCTGAATACTGATTTGTCTCCGTGTGTGTTGTGTAAGGCAGTGTAAAAGCAGTGTGTACAAGAAGGTTTGGAGCTGTAAGAAATATGACATAATATTAGAGTTTCAGTACACAAATAGCTGTGCCAAAACTATGGGGAAAAACATAGAATCACTCATAACTGTCTGAACACCTAACATTTCTGTGAACAGTTCTGCACCATTTAAAATGATGTAGTGCTTTACATTGTATATAAAAGTACATAAAATGGGTAAAGACAACATTACCAACTTGTGAAGTCATAAAATGTCATTAAAATGCTTTTTGTTTATTTTTAGGTAGAACATTTCCAAGATCAGAGTAAAGACGTTAAGTTTGAATAATAATAATGATCAAGCATTTCTAATACAAATTTAAAGGTTTAAGACGAATGTCCTTATGTTGGAGTGCAGTGTTTGCCTTTTACTTTTCATGTAAACCAAAAAGTACTATTTTGGATTCTTCTTCTTTCAGTATACTTCTGGCTTATTCATGTGGTCTTGAGCAAACGTCAGACAGACAAATAATAGTAGCTTCATCCTTGCTATTCTGGAATGCACACTGTTTTGCCTGATGTTGATCTCATAAAAGGGTGCAGGTAGGCACCTGGGTGTAATCCAGGAATTCTTTGTGACTTCCTGTAATATTCAGTGTGATTTTTGTGGGGTAACCATGCCTTGGGTGAGCAACAGCTGTGATAAAAGTCTTATATTTGTGTATTATCTGCCTCCCAGTGGACTGCTGATGAAAAACTCTTTAGAAATCGCTTGATACCCTGGTCCAGCCTGATGAACCCTCTTCTTCTAAAGTTGTCAGAAATCATTTGTTTAAGGCATGGCACACATGGTAAACTTGTATGGTGAATGCCAGATTCCTGACAGTGAAGCTCCAAAATTCACACCATCCAAATTGCACACCTGACTTTAGTTACCTTAAGCATTCTCTTTGTCTGGTTTCAGGGATTAGATGGTGATTAGGAGTCAGACTGCTGAGATCAGGAACAACGAATAAGCTCCAGTTCTCAACAAACATCTGCCAGTGCATCTTACAGACAAATGCAGGAAAATACAGGTAAAGAGAGAAAGCACCTCTGCTCAGAATGTGGCAAGAGTTTTAGTCAACAAGGTCATCTCAAAACACACCGACGCATTCACACAGGAGAGAAGCCATATTACTGCTCAGACTGTGGAAAGCGATTTAATCACCAGAGTTCTTTCCAACGACACCACCGCATCCACACAGGAGAGAAACCGTATCACTGCTCAGAGTGTGGGAGAAATTTTAATCAACTGAATACTCTCCAACAACACCAGGTGATTCACACAGGGGAGAAACCCTATCACTGCTCAGAGTGTGGGAAGCGTTTTAATCAACAGAGCACTCTCCGACAACATCGGCGCATTCACACAGGCGATAAACCGTATCACTGCTCGGAGTGTGAGTCGAGTTTTACTAATCAGAGTAACCTCCAGCAGCATCATCGTATTCACACAGGAGAGAAACCATATTACTGCTCAGACTGTGGGAAGAACTTTAATCAACAGAGCACTCTTCAACAACACCAGCGCATTCACACTGGAGAGAGGCCGTATCAGTGCTCAGACTGTGGGAAGAGTTTTACTAATCAGAGTCATCTCAATCAACACCAGCGCATTCACACAGGAGAAAAACCATATCACTGCTCAGACTGTGGGAAGAGTTTTGGCAGACAGAGTCATGTCCAACGACACCAGGGTGTTCACAAAGGAAAGTGCACCAGGAGGGAGATGATAACCCATGAAATGTGAGTTGGATGAACATTTTCAGAGTCACTTTTTCAGGTTGACCTGAATGAAGTATTCTAGAATGTGTTCTAATCATTTATGGTAAACATTCTGTACTCTAAATGTAGTTTATTAGCCATGACTTTTTTGTTCACACCTGTCCACCTATCCGAATATTTGAAGTTGAAGCTGGACACCCTCTCTACTCTGTCCCTGTTGATCAAGCTTAGAGTGTACTTATTGTTCCATGATCCTCCAAAATTGATGAGGCACAGTCTTTGCAGTGTTGAGCGACAGGCTCTTCTCAAAGATTACACAGATGTTCAGGATTGTACAGTGCATTTCAGTCCTCAGATGGGATATAGCAGTACTCCAGAAGTTGTAAGCACCCCCCAGTGGACTTTGCAGAGATCAACCAGAAAGCATACAGTTACAGTTTTGGTTCAGTCTGTATTATTTGTTTTTACCACTACATAAAAAAAACTGCCATTGAACCCACCTAGTGTTAGTTGTTAGAAGTACAGCTGACCTGTACAAACTTTCTTCTTTTCTTTTACAGAAATTAATGATGTCCTGTTGAAAGCTAACCTCAATCAAGCTTTCTGCAACATCTGGATGTGCCAAGAAAGTGCTCAAGATGCTAAAATCCAGCAATTAACTGTGAGACTGCCAAAATACTGCCCAATACTCTCCACTCTAACGTAGACATAACGAAAGACCCTGGCAAGGAGAAAACTCAACACTGCTCAGACTGTGGGAAGAGTTTACAAGACAAAAGTACATACAAAACACACCAATGCATTCACACTGGAGAGAAACCGTATTACTGCTCGCTCTGTAAAAAAACCTTTAGTGGCTTTAGAGTTTTTACACCGTGCTCCAAATTTTTATGCAAATTGGATTTAAGGGTCATAAAGATTGCACTTTTTTTCAGAAAGTTCAATGAATGCAAGAATTGTGAAGGTGATATCAAAGAAGGGGTCCTATGTTAGATGTTTTTGATTGAAATACATTTTTGATTTGTTTAATAAAATTTTCTAATGGTTAACTTGAAAAGTATACTGCCATTTGCATCAACCATTTAGGAAAATCAGAGAAATATTTTCATAATCATTTGGAAAACATTATAGTTATCATCTCCAAATACATTAGTGGATTCACACAGTAGAGAAACTGTATCACTGCTCAGACTGTGGGAAGAGTTTTAGTGATCCTTCTCAGACATGTAAGTAATGCCACGCTCACGCTGATATTTTTGCCTTTGAAGATGTTCACAATATTAGATTAGGCACTCACATGCCATATATTTGTGCCGTGTCTTGATCGAGAGACTGTCAACACTACATGTTTGAGGCCAACCAGTTATCATTTGCGTCCTTGTGTGAGTTGTAGGTTTTCAAGAAAACGGGACAAGAGGTTGTCGACCATGGCTACAGAAGCGCTGTGTGTGCTGCTGACGCATTTGTGTTCAGAAAAATAATAAACCTGAAAAAACAACCATGGACCCGTTCCTCTGTGTCCACAAAACAAACTATTGAATCTACAGTTAGCGAGCTAGACAGTTAAACCCCATGCTGGGTGGAACTGTTTGTCAGGACTTCTCTGGAATTTTCAGAAACCTTTAATCTGTAAAAAGAAACAAACCGTGAATTAAATGTATTTTATTTTGATTCAAATTGACTATGAATTTATTTTGAAGGTAAACAGCAAAACAGCAACTTACAACAGTGCATTGATGTATCCTCCTTTGATCAGTCTTTATTATAGGTTTATGGCTATTTGAGGCTTTTATTTTGAAGAACATTACTTCCACCCAGCCCAACCAGGGGTTTTGTTTTTGTCCAAGTATGCGAAGCTGTCAAACTGCAGTGTGAAGACCTCTGCTGACCAGGTGGTGGCACTAATTTTTTATAACTTCGTTTACAGCTGCAGTCATATGGAGAGGCAGTAAATTGTGCTTGGATCAGCACTGGTTTCTGGAGGAACAGAACCAGGAGCTGCTGACGGTAGGGAGCTGTTTAACACGTATGGAGCTTATTACATGTAGGGATTTTGCAGATGGTCCTTGATGATCTAGAGAGACCAACAGAAGATCTCTACTGTGCGCCTATTCCTAATTTCTCTAATTAATGTAGAGAGTCTAGAGATGCATGTTGGGCTTAGACACTATCACACCCAGGAGTCAGCACTGTGCTTTTCGTTAACCCCGAGATATCTTCAGTCCGTGGCGCTTTGTGAAAATGGGGCTGGGCTGGCGATAACCTGTCAACAGTAAAAACAGTAAAAACAGAAAGTAGGTTAACTAATTCTGAAAGGTTTATAGTGGCGAGAGGTCAGGACTGAAACGCATACCCTAGAACTGCTTAGACTGGAGGTCACTGGGCAATAAGCAGGCCATAAACAGTCAAACACAGCTAGTAAAGATGGCAAGTTCAGGTCCAGAAAGTCCAGAACCAGCCCAGGCAGTTGGAACAGGACCCCTGGAGGCTTTTTCCTTTCTGCACCTGAATTTACAACAACTACAAACGCAAAACACACGTTAATAACGTTAATAATGCCATGTTGTTAAATACTTACCACAGTACAGTAACACACACCGAGTATTAGTGTTGAAACTACTCCGCTAGCTGTGGGTGATTTCGATTAGCATGTTAGCTAGCATAACAAGGTTACCACAAACACTAACGTTAAATTAGCTCCAAAGTGAGCATAGCTACAACAGATAACGACATACCCGCTACAATATAGTGATATACGCGTTTTGTTTTTGTTTTTTGTTTTATCTCCTGTGGTGATTTGCGTTTATTTAGCTCCCCTCAGCTGAGAAGAACTAGCTTGGTGATTAGCGTGCTGCTAACTCGGCTACCATAAACAGTGCCAGGACAGAAAGGCGATGGCTACAGTCTCCTGACTGACTGACTGACTGACCGTGTCGGTCTTTCTTGTATTGCTTTATTTACAGCCAGTGGGGGGGGGAGAACGTTCCGAGAACGTCCCCCTTACATTTCTGTGATGTTTCAGTGGCTAAGGTCGTCCCAGAATGGTCCCGAGAACGTCGTAGCATCTCCATGCCCTTTAAATTGCTGAAGTTGTTCGGGGACGGCCCTGAGAATGTCGTCCTGGCATTGTTGTGACCTTTCTGAGAACGTCTAGCTAACTGTTGTTACAAATTGGTTCTGTAAACGTTCTCCTGTGACCTTTAAATTGCCTAAATTGTTTCAGAAATGGTTCTGAGACCGTTTTCTTAACATTCCTGTGACCCTTAAATTGTTAAATCCATTCCAGAAAAATCCAGAACGGTTCTGAGAACGTTCTCCTGGCATTCCCCCAACCTTTAAATTGCTAAAATGGTTTCACAGTGGTTTGTAGAACGTTCCCCTAACGTTCCCGGAATTTCCTAATGGTTCTGAGAACGTTCTCCTGATATTCCAGTGATTTTGACATTTGTTTTTCATCCCAGCTTGGTTCTGATAACATTCTCCTGTCATTCCACTCACATTTAGATTGCTGAAGTACTTCCTTCGTGGTTCTGAGAAAGTTCTCCTAATATTCCAATGATGTTTAAATTGTCATTCATTCTGGCACGGTTCTGAGAACGTTCTTATGTCATTCCAGCTACCTTAAAATTTCTAAATTGGTTCCAAAACTGGTTCCACAGTTCGCCAACAAGAATGTCCTCATAACATTCCCGTAAAATTTAAATTGCTGTAATAATTCCGGGATGACCCAGAGTTTCCTCAACTTTTAGTACGTTCTTGTGATATTCCAGCAGTTTTGACAAGTTGATAGGCTGTGGTACGTTTCGGTACAAGCAGCATTTTCTCCTTAGTGCTCTACATATGTTGTCAGCGATTTGGCAACATGATAGACTCAGCAAATGTAGTCTGCACCATATGCCTGGACAGTCTCGTAGATTCATTATCAGGCTGCCTCACCTCGTAACCTGTATTTATCATCGAACTCTTTTAAAAATGAACTTGTCGCGTTATTCTTCCCACCTTTTGGCATCGCTATGCTTGAGTGTATGTTTGTTGTTCGTGTTTTGCATTGGACTTCATCTTTATGTTATGTTCCTAGTGTCCACTTTGCAAACTTCAGAAGATGCTGGCAAGAGGAGCAAGCCAGTCTGTTGAAAACAGAAGGAGAGATTAAATAAAGAGAATATGGAATCTGACACAAGCTTCAGTGCTCAACAGACGTCCTTTAGTACATCTCTCAGCAAAGTGCAGAAAAATGCAGGTAAGGAGAGAACTCACCTCTGCTCAGAATGTGGGAAGAGTTTTACCCAACACCGTCATCTGAAAACACACCAGCGCATTCACACAGGAGAGAAGCCATACTGCTGCTCAGAGTGTGGGATACGATTTAATCGACAGAGCACTCTCCAGCGACACCTTCGCATCCACACCGGGGAGAGGCCGTGTTACTGCTCAGTGTGTGGAAGGAGTTTTAATCAGGTGTGTACTCTACAACAACACCAGCGTATTCACACGGGGGAGAAGCCGTTTCACTGCTCAGTGTGTGGAAAGAGTTTTAATCAACAGAGTCATCTCCTAACACATCAGCGCACTCACACTGGAGAGAGGCCCTATTACTGCTTGGAGTGCGGGGAGAGTTTTTCTAGTCAGAGTCATCTCCAACAACATCTGCGCGTTCACACTGGCGAGAAACCGTATTACTGCTCAGACTGTGGGAAGAGTTTCAACCAACAGACCACTCTCCATCAACACCAGCGCATTCACACCGGAGAGAAGCCGTATCCCTGCTTAGAATGCGGGAAGAGTTTTAATCGACACAGTACTCTCCAGGAACACCAGCGCATTCACACCGGAGAGAAACCGTATCACTGCTTGGAGTGTGGGAAGAGTTTTAACCGACAGGGTTCTCTTCACCAGCACCAGCGCATCCACACAGGAGAGAAGCCGTACCACTGCTCTGAATGTGGGCGGAATTTCCGGCAAATAAGCACTTTCAATAAACACAAGTGCCCTAAAGTGGAGATGGAAATTCCCATTCTTGAAATGTGAGTTGGTTGAAAAAATATTTTCTCTACTTCTTTATTTATTAAGCAGTTAGGGTTTTCCTCATTCAACCATGCTTAAAAAGTAACCAACTGATGAGGATCCAGTGCTAATTAAATATTACTGTAACAGTGCCTTTTTTCTGTAAAAACTGTAAATTAATGACATTGCAGTAATAAGATGGGTACTATTAAAGTACCTTTGTTCTACTAGTGGTTCTTAAAAAATGCTTGAAGTGGATTCCAGCTGGAGCTGGAGTTAAAGCTCAGAGTCAGCCATGCCATGGCACCCCTGGACCAGAGAAGGGCCTTCCTCAGGGGTCCAACTGTGGCATTTCAGCAGACCTTGGTATCAAAACCACAACCCAGCACTCTAACCTCTGAGGCACCACTGTAGATGTTCTACATCCCTTGGTATTAGTTTACTACCATGCTAATACTGGTTAGGGCCTCACTTTTCTCTCACAACAGCCACAGTTTCTAGTGGTGTGGATTCCTCAAGATGTTGGAAGCGTTCCCTTGAGATTCAGGTCCATGTTGGCATGATTGTATCCCATCTTGGAGATTTTACAGAAGCACTTTCATGCTGTTTCTAAATCGGATCATTCTTTACAAAACAAGTCCACTTTCATAATGGACAGAGTTGTTAGAAGTTGGGTAAACTGTAGCTATTAGAGGAATGCATATGCTCAGCAAAAGGTTGTGGCATTCAGGCGATAATTGATTAGTATAATATTTTTTGTAATTTTTTAGTCTAGTTTAATTTGAGCCTGTATGTCTCAGTTCTGACAGTGGTTAGCCTTTCATTTGATTCAGTTATTCTGTTAAATTTATTATGTGTTTGTAATTCTTAAAAAGTGCTTTCCTTTCTAAATTTCAGAGACGCTGAAGCCATCTCCACGCACTACATCATCACCTGCCCTGAACCTGTTAATCTGCTACACCTGAGTGGGTAAGAAGTCCCACCCACTGGCTCTCAGACAGTGTATGGTTGGACCTCACTCAGCCTTCCAACAGCTGGATTCCATTATTGTGCAGAAAAGGACTGCTGTGTTTATGGTTACAGGTCATGCAAAGGCGGTTACTTTGGATCTCTGAGATGTGGGAAAGGTTTCGTTCTTTTCGTCAGGTTCCTTTTTTCTGCCAATTCTGCAAGTTCAGTATGGAGCTTGATATATATATATATATATATATATATATATATATATATATATATATATATGATATATATGTGGGTATATTAAATATTTTGAATGAAATTGACAAAAAAACATGCTAATTATGTGTAATTTGTTGAGTATTTCTGTTATAAGAGAAATGAATACCAAAATATGCTAATAAAAACAAAAATGTGTCACAGACATATGAAAGTGAGACACTGTAGCATTTTCTTCTATTCAACAGACTTAGGCTCTTTATAGAACTGAAGGTAGCTTCCTCAAAGCCTTGCTGTTGTGCTGTCTAATGCTGTCTATTTTTTTTCAACCAATAAAAATACAACAAAGACCCTGATTGGCTGATTATGGCCTGTCAAAATCACAACACTCTTCAAGTCATTCCCAAATGTGCGAATTTCAGTCCGATGACCAGGCCCAAGCGTCTTCTGTCACTGCTTAGCAACCATTGCTCTATTTTTCTTTATATGCACCAACAAATGCATCTTCTAAACACCACCTGGGAAAGGCTTTAGAGATGAAGATACCTCTAAAGGCAGCATCTCATTCTGCACTTACCAGTTACCGATTTCATGATCACATTTACAGATTAGCATGTATGCTCTAACCGGTGTTTTCAATTCACAACAGAATTGTTAATTTGTTAATCCAACCCCAAATTAGACCTGGAGTAGCCCATAGCTGGCTCTTAGCTTGCTCAATGATCCTCCAACTGAAGAGCATGGATCAAGAACAAGTGAAAGAACGTCTGTAATTGCGAGTCTGTAAATCAGAACAGTCCTAAGTGTTCCAATGACAATCCTTGATCAGTTTGCCAAAAGACTTACACAAGCTGAACATATCTTCTTTCATTGTGGCCAGAAGGTTCAATTTGAACTATTTTCATTTCATGCTGTGATAACTCTTCTATAATGGTCACATGTATGCAGTAGATTCAAACTCCTCTGTATATTCTAGAAATCGCATGTCTGAAGAAATCTAAAAAAGTCACTTTAATTGAACCTGTATCGTCTATTCAGAGTATTGACGTAACTGCAGTAAGAAGATAGGCCCCAACTAGCCTTATCCCTTATAAGTCATATCCAAATTATTTGGGGCAAAGTCCAGATCATGAGAGCACCATCTCAAAATCGACATTAATCCACTTATTTCCCGTTTCCATTACATTTTTTTCATCTTTTAAAATCTAACTGTGCCTGTTATAAAACTTCCCTAGATATTTTCTATTCAGTTTCTTTCCATCCTGCTTGAGAATAAGGTTTACACTAACAGAATAGGTACCTTGGTTGGACAGATATATAATAGTCCTTAAGCGCTGCAACTCCCGTGTGTTTTGTTGTTTTTGCCAAATGAGTTTTAAAACTGGGAGAGTCTAAAATAAATGCACAAATAGCAGCGAAGGCACAACATTAATTTTCATAGGTGAATTTAGGTTGAAGAATCCCCAATATACACCACACATAAAGGATGTATCTCTACACTGTACCATCTCCAGTAAACAGAAGAACGTTCTGAATTAGCCAAGAACATTGTCCCATATTTATCCAACATCTCAGAGTACAAATCCTGATCTGGGATCAGTTAATGCCTTGTACTGAGTACTGAGTTATTTTTGTATGTAGGTATTTAATATATTGAGTAAATCCTAAAGCACTCCAGAAGAACAGCTAATACGACTTTATGAAGATTGTTGTGGGTTATACTGTATGTGGACTTCTCGCTTGTATCAACTTGCAGTCCCATACAGTGCAGTGGGCGGGGCTTGTCTGAATATGGGTGGAATTGCCCAGCTCCAGTGTGAAGCGCCCTGCTCGCCAGGTGGTGGCGCTGATTGGCTGTGCCTGGCCGTGAAGTGAAGAAGAAGGTCTTGTTTGGATCAGCGGTCCACGCCTCTGCGTCTTCAGTGCTGATGGAGGAAGATGCACAGTGCGGGGGATAGGCAGCTCTAGCTGGGTTTGGTTGGACGGGTTCTTCGCAGTGCGTATTTGTCCAGTACCCCTGGGAGGAGCACTGGGCTGAGCAGCGTCAGCTGTGCGCTGGGGTTGGGTTGACAGGAGTATTGCTAGCTGAGGTATTGAACGATAGCTAGCTAAATTCATTTCCTGGGGTAAGTATGTTATTTTTCAGTGCTTATGTAAATTAGCTAGCATTAATAATTCCCTGTCCAGCACACACACATGTCAGTATCAGTGGAAGCTGGTGTATTGGTCAGCCAGCCCCAGGCTAGTGCTGGTACGCTGGTAAACCTGAAGGGGGGGGGGGTTCCCTCAAAGCTAGCTAACTCAATAATTCTTGGTTTCGGTTCCATGAAAAAGGCTAAACTCAAGCCAGCTCAGTTACTATAGCAACTGTAGCATATATATATATATATATATATATATATATATATATATATATATATATATATATAGTTGGGCAGACCTGCTCCAGGCTAAAGTTGAGGCTCAGCTCAGCTCCATCACTTCTATTGGTCGAGCCGTGTGATGTCATTGGTTCTCAGTTCCGCCTATATATAATAGAAATGGTTTATAGATGTGTATATTAAAAACTTTTATATTTTATAAATTAGAAGTTGTTAAATTGGTATAAACACTTTAAAGCCTAAGTGATTCATATTTGATACATTGTATGTGTATATGTCCAACCATATATGTATATGTCCAACCGTATATAACTATCTATACTTCAGGAACTATTGGAAATGACTCTTTTGTGGTTAACTACAGACCTTGCTGTGATGTAGATAGATGAGGAGCAGTGTGCACATTTTATTTTCAAACACTTCCTGCTTTATAATTATATTCGGTTGTTTTAGATTTACCTCATTTTGCCTTTACCTCATTGTCTTTTCAATTGTAAACTCTTATTTTGTTTACTATTTAAATAATAGTATAATTTCAATATTATTTCAATATTATACGCCAGTCTAAAGAACTAAATATTTGTATTACGTTTTAGTAGTTTGCATATAACAAATAAAACATAACATAGCTATTTAAAATATTATTTTGCAACTCTTTTTATGGATTTCTATTTTAGACAAATTTCTCTATCTGTTCTTGACTGTCTTAGCTTCTTAAATATCAATTGCATGCGCTTGTTTTTTTCCAACACAGGTTTACCTGCAGAGCTCAAATAGTGAATATGGAGTCCAGAACAAGCCTAAGTGCCCATCCCACATCCAGCCGTTCGTCTCGCAGACACATGCAGAAATCCAGATGCCAGAAAGGAATTCATTGCTGCTCAGAGTGTGGGAGGAGTTTTAATTACCAGAGCTATCTCCAACGACACCAGCTCATTCACACAGGAGAGAAACCCTACCAGTGCTCAGAGTGCGGGAAGAGTTTTAGAGACGGAGGTACCCTCAAAACACACCAACGCATTCACACCGGAGAGAAACCGTATCACTGCTCAGAGTGCGGGAAGAGCTTTAATCATCGGAGTAATCTCTATCTACACCAGCGCGTTCACACTGAGAAGAAGCCGTATGACTGCTCAGAGTGTGGGAAGAGCTTTAAACGGCAGAATACTCTCAGACGACACCAGCTCATCCACACAGGAGAGAAGCCGTATCACTGTTCAGACTGTGGGAAGAGCTTTAATCAGCAGAGTACGCTCCAGCAACACCAGCGCATCCACACTGGAGAGAAGCCCTACTTCTGCTCAGAGTGTGGGAAGAGTTTTAGGCATTACACTTCTCATCTACAACACCAGCGCATTCACACTGGAGAAAAACCGTTTTGCTGTTTAGAGTGTGGGAAGAGTTTTTACCAACAGAGTAACCTCCAACAGCACCAGCGCGTTCACACCGGAGAGAAACCGTATAACTGCTCAGACTGTGGGAAGAGTTTTAATCAACAGAGCACTCTGCGACAACACCAGGTCATTCACACAGGGGAGACGTCATGCCACTGTTTGGAATGTGGGTTGAGTTTTGCAACACAGAGTCATCTTCAGGAACACCAGTGCATTCACAGAGAAGATGAGCTGTATTGCTGACCTGACTGTGGGCAGAGCTTTGGGCGAATGAGTACTTTTCACAAGCAGTAAGATGGAGATGGAAACACGTGAAGTGAGTTGTTCACATTAAGGTTAACCTGAACGATGTGACCTGTATTTGTATAGGTGATTCCAGAGTAAATGTCTTAAATAAATTTCCAAGTAGTAAACAGCACTGAACACTGAACACCCTGCCCAGATGGCAGATGACACTGCAACTTAACCTTTTGTCTTAGTTTGAAAAAAGTGGATCACATCAGAACAGGTCATAACAATTGTATATCTATTGAAGTTTCTGTTCCATTTCTTAGGGTTGCTATGATCAGTTCCATGGGCCGTTAAGATGAGATTTGTTGGGAGGGTGAATAATAATTTCTCCACAATGTCCAGAATTATAGTTTCAGAGTCCTTGTACCGGTTTTTGACCTTGACATTGGCATGGCTTCTTGGTCAGTAGCATAGCAGGAGTCCACAAGAATGGTGAATAAAGATCAATCCCAATTCCCAATCATGATGGCCACTAGAAAAGTTCTCTCAGTAGACCTAAACCATAGATCATCACTAGTAAACTCAGTTATAAAGTCTGACAGTAGGTGTAATATTTCTCCTTTATTTTTGTCTATTTACAACGACATCCAGTGAGCGCACTCTGCTATAAATATGGAGATTAAACAGCTCTAAATTATCGATACCATATAATTGTTGTCAGGTCTCTTGACAATTGTTTAGAAGAGCTTATGTTTGATTTTCAACCGCTAGGGTGCCCAAACTTTTGCACAGACTTCCCTTTATTATTGTTATGGAAGACAGAATAACATTACATTAGAATTTAGCCAACGGTGCCAAACTTTCACAATCCGCTGTATATATGCATTGCACAGGTATGTTAATCATGTTAATGGTTTTTAATTGAGTTTGAATTGTTGATGGTCTTTTTCATCTATTCTCTTATCTCATTTCTTAGTTTCTGAAATCATGAAAAGTGCTTTTTCTTTTGAATTTCAGAGGAATTGCCCACTTCATCATCACCTGCACTGGAGCCGCATCTGAGTGGGTAATGGTGGCTCCCACTGGCTCTTGCACAACGGGTTGTACGGCATGACTGGATGAACTTTAAGAAAAGAAAAGGAGTCGTCCTTTGACTTGAGTTTCAGTGTATGCCAATAACATTCTTCTACTGCTGCCCCAGCTCTATAAGGACTGCCATGAGACTCTGCCTTAGTTAAGGGAGACTCTGATTATGTGATCCATTAAAAAAAAAAAAAGGCATTTGCTGAAATTGGTCAGTACGTTGTTCATCCGAATGTTGAAAACACTAATTTCTGTTAATTTGTTTGTATTTTGGGGCGTTTAACACTACAGTTAAATAATGATCTCAAATACGGTTACACTGTTGTTTCTTTATTCAAAAGAAAATCCAACAGAACAGTAGCAACACAGAGTGATAGTAACACAAGCAGAAGTGTTTTCAAATGACAACATAAATAATAAATGTTTTCTTTGACACCTTTAACTCATAATTTCACTTAATCCTCATAGTTTTATAATCCAATTGTACATGCCATTCAACTTTATTGTCATTATACTAATACAAGATTGTACAGTGCAACCAAACACTGTTTGGCTGAGAATCTGCTGCTGAATTGGTAGGACATGATAAAATAGAGCAAGAACAATGGACAAGACATGAGACAGGGTGCAGAGACAAAAAGTACAAAAATATAGAGATGCTTGCATGAAGGCTGGGTGATTAAGGTCCTGACTAAGTTACTGTACTAACATCACTAAGTGATGTGCTATGTGTGTAAATGGAAGATTACAGGAGTGTATGCTGAGGTAGACTCCTCTGGTGTTGTAAACAGCATCACACACATAGCCAAGGTGTAGAATGCTGTACTGAGTATAGCAGCTAGTGCTCAGGTTGAGAGAAGACTACACAGCTTATATACAGAGAAGGAGTTCAGTTAAAGTGCAGAGTACAGTGCTTGAGCTGGTGGAGCTCAGTGTGGGTATGATGAGTGAACTGGAAGGATCAGAGTGATCCCATCACTGCCCAAACAATGATTTCACAGCATCACATTTATATAGGTTTTATAGGACGGTAATGGAACTCACATATTTATTTGCATATCACTTCCCACTGGAAACACATGAGTGGATATTTCAAAAATCTTAGGATATTTTGAAAGGCTTCACCCACGTTTACCCACCTTTTATTGTCACCAGAATACGGGTGAGTAAAAAAAAAAAAAGTGTGAAGCCTTCTGCTGGCCAGATGAGGGCGCTGATCAATCAACTGTGTTCCACCAACATCACTGAGTAGAAGCAGAAGGTCTTGCTGTGGGCGTTCACACAGTGCTGGTGGAGGAACGAAAACACGCTGAGCTGCTTAAGGTATTTATCACGTGCTCACATTGGTTATTGATTATTGATTTGCGTTGCGTATCAGTTTGTCAATTTACCCTGAAAGAGATGTTCCCTTGGGTGGGTAGTTTTTATAGTATGTTGATTTAATAGTAATATATGATATAATCTAATATAAATTATGCTTAAATATAATATTCTTCACTAGTCTTCATGTGTGTTTCAGTTACACAATCTTATACAGTTCTTTACAGTGAATAAAAAATAAAACTTTTAAAGTCACCCAATAGTGGAGATATGAAGGTTGTGATTAACAATCAAGGTTATTTCACCAAATAATGAATTATGAAGTTGAATCATTAGTAATATACTTTTTTATTTGCATTATTTGAGGTCTAAAAACACTAAATTAGTTGTCATTTATGCAAATAAGTGCTCTAAATAACAATATTTTTATTTGGAATGTGTGAATGAACATTGATAAAATAATAAAATAAGCATTGATTCATGTCCCACATGTAAAAGAATAAATATATATATTGTTTTTATTTTTATGATAATTTAATTAATGTATGTGTTAGAAAATATGAATAAATACACAAATTAAACATTTGCATCTAGGCATTTTAGGCTGTGGTCAATTGGCTGTGATGGGAAGCAGATTGAGCAATGGTTGATGTAGGTGGAGGTACAGGGACATGTAGATCAGTGGCTGTAAGAAGGCAGAGCTTAAGCAGATGTGTTTAAAGCTGTATAAATTCACAACAGTGTGAGGACTGTAGAATCAAACAGCAATGTGCAGTCAACAAGAAATCCTAATCAATTTACAAAATCTTTACACAATTCCATGTAAAAAGATCTGTCCAGATTCTGAAAAGAGGACATGTCTGGGAAATGTTGTGAGGTGAGCATTACTGAATGTAGACAATGCATATTTAGTTATGGAAAAAAGTAGTAGCAGATTATTGTTATTGACTGACTTTAGGGGAATCACTGTCCCCACTGTCCCGTTTTTTTCCCCTAGTGTCCGAGTTGAGATTTATCTCCAGGATCATCAGAATCAAGTCAGTCTGCTGAAATCAGACAGCTCAAATAAGACAATGTAGCGTCCAGTGCAAGCTCCAGTCCTCAACAAACACCATCTGTTGCAGCTTGCTGAAGAATGCAGAAAAATACGGGCAAGGATAAAACTCAGACAAAGAGGTTTACTCAACAGAGTCGCCATCAAGACCAGTTCCTTCAAAAAGAGGAGAAACCATATCACTGCTCAGACTGTGGTAAGTGCTTCTCTCTACAGCGTACCCTTCAACGGCACCAGCTCATCCACACCGGAGAGAAGCCGTATCACTGCTCAGACTGTGGGAAGAGTTTCAACCGGCAGAGCAACCTCCAACAACACCAGCGTATTCACACTGGAGAGAGGCCGTATCCCTGTTCAGAGTGTGGGAAGAGTTTCAGTCATCAGAGTTATCTCCAAACACACCAGCGCATTCACACAGGAGAGAAACCATATCACTGCTCAGACTGTGGGAAGAGTTTTACTCGACAGAGTCATCTCCAAGAACACCAGCGCATTCACACTGGAGAGAAGCCGTATCGTTGTTCAGATTGTGGGAAGACATTTAAACAACAGAGCACTCTCCAGCAGCATCAGCGCATTCACACCACAGAGAAGCTGTATCAGTGCTCAGACTGCGAGAAGAGTTTTAAACAGCAGAGCACTCTTCAACAACACCAGCGCATTCACACTGGAGAGAAACCGTTTCAGTGCTCAGACTGTGAGAAGACTTTTAATCGGCAGAGTGCTCTCCAATTACATCAGCGCATTCACACAGGAGAGAAACCGTATTACTGCTCAGACTGTGGGCAGAGCTTTAGGCATGTGTGCACTTATAAGACACACAGATGCAACAAAATGGAGGTGGAAACTACTGGACTGTAAGTTGGTTTTTATACATACTTCCATGTATAAAAACATTTTTATATTAAAGCAGCATTATGGAGCTCAAGGTGCAAAAGGAAAACCCTTATAGTCAGGAAGTGTAAATTGCACTTTGTGCTGCCACTAATTGAAACGCTTTTCTGGATAGACAAAGATGCAAAATTGCTTTTAGACACATATGACTTACACAGCATTACGCAGTTATCACAAGCGTTATCCAGGACACTTCTTCAAAGTTACAACTTACACAGTTTCTGGTGTGTTGAGGGTGGAATAGCAACAGTAGAGTTGCCATTCTTGCTATTACAGATCAGTGGAGTATCTCAGTGATTTTGAAGCTGCTATGTTAAGGAAAAATGCTACATAATGGCTTGGAGCTCTAGCACAATGGGGCTAAAGTCCACCAACAGAAATCAATTAAAGGTCTTCTGACTGTTGAATGCATGTTGTAGCATGAAGTGCAGGGCCAAGTTTACAGTATCATCAAAATTTACAGTTTTTACTGTACATTATTGCTGTGTTCATTTACCTCAGAAATCAGGTGTCAGAGCTGGGAATGACGTCACACCTGAGTTGACTGTATTCCATTTTAACGTTCCAGTAATTGTACACTATTTCTAAGTATTTTCAAAAAGCAGTTACCCAAAGACTCTGGAGTTTAGGACAACTGGTTTGACAATTCTTTACTGATGAGTTTTATGGTAAATCAAGCCAAAATATCTCCCACTTTTGCATTGTCCCGGGTTAGCATGGATAGAAGAAGCCTTCACTAAAGAACAATCCTAAAATGTCTTTATTAATGTTATTGGTTTACTCTTCAAGAAATAAGAACATAATTGTTGAATACTCATATTTGTCAACATAACATGTCATATGTATTGTTTTTTTCTGGAATGTGTGATATCGTTTATAGATTATAAAAAAAATCACAACTATTATTGATAGATTATTCAAAGAAAACAGTTAGTAACAACACATAATTTGAATAAATGTATGTTGTTAAACAGTGCTTTGTCTTTTTGTTTGTTTTGGCTAAATCTGGCATTTACTGTTCAGCCACTTACAGACACATTTTCCACAAACAGTATGTTCACCTTTTCTCGCTTTGGAGTAGTCCACTCACTATCCCTGAGGAGATGTAAATGAGGACTGACTGGAAGGACCTCTCATTCTGCCTGCTCATTATGCAGAGCTGTCACATGGTGTGGTGCAACAGGTAACACCACTACCTGCCAATGAGCTACCACACCATGTGTGAGACTGGGGTTCGATTCTTGTCTGGGTGACTATGCTGCGTTACACCAATAAGAGTCCTTGGGCAACTTTGTAAGTCGCTCTGGAGTGTCCGTAAATATCATAAATGTAAATGGTGTGAGTGGTGCCCATGGGAAATACACAGAACCAAGAACTGTAATGACATAGATCAGGGATAGGATGGCAGGAATAGTCTGGCCCAGGCCTGGCTGAGCCCCCATCCACTGCCTAATAGTTTGTGCTAAACCCACTTTGTCCTAAACCCACACCTGTTCCTGTGCCCGTGTGCATTGGGTGCATGTATATGGATAAATATTTACTTGCCGTGCTCGGTGGCACCTTCAGTTCAACAAAGCTAATCCTAAATCCTGCTTAGTTCCTTTGGCAACACATGCTGAAGCTCCAGAGTCTTGAAGTGAGTGTCTAGTAGAACTTGTGAGAACATCTGCTTCCTTTCGCATAGAACGCATAGTTGAGCAATGTGGGTTTCTCCATCAACACAGTTGCTTTTCTTATGTGACTAATTTTATTTACAGGATAGCGTTGCAGTGATTGCTTGGGTGGAGCTAATTATATAATAAATAATAATTATTTTATAAAAGCCAGAATCATTTGCTCTGTTATAATAACATATGTGTCATTCTGTAATATGTAAATTGTTCCATTAAAGTAATGAAATGCTAAACGTGTCTTTATTATGCATTATTATTATGTGTTCTAGTTCTAGGCAGATGGTTATAGAATAAGACAGAACATCTGATTTACGGTCAGTTTAGCTGGACGTCAGGTTGATACACTCTTGTTTTGACAGACCAATCAGGTGTGTGCTGCTGCGTGAGGGCTGAGAAAAGACCCACCACCCAAATACTAAAAGGAGTCTAACAGAGTAAGCAGAGAAACAGATGGACTACAGTATATAATATTATGGCTGATTGGGGTCTATATGGCCATATATCAGATTTCCATATATGTTTACTGGCCAATCCCTGCCTGTAGCTCCACCATGTTGGTATGCTGCTCTCATCCTTTGATGCACCGTTTGTGAATGCCCACAAATATATGTGTGTGTATATGCCACCTATGTTAACACCAGAGGGCGACGTTGATCAAATGATCAGGTTATTGAAATAAAACTGACCTATCTGTAGTATCTGTAAACTGTTGCCAGTAGATGTTACAGATGGCGTGAGGAGAGCAGCTATCAGCGCTCTGGATTTCGCACCGTAAGTTCATTAAATGTTCAAACTGTATCGTTTAGAAGATTATTGAGCTTTAAAATCAATTTCTGTTTGCTTTGTTTGTATGTTTAGATCATTTGGGGGGTAACTCTGGTCCTGGTGGACCGGATTCCTGCACAGATTTGTGCTTTTCCTGCTCAAGCACACCTGTTCCAACTCACCTGTTCATTGCCAGGTAGAGCAGGGAAATCAGCAAACTGTGCTGGACTCCGCCCCCATTGCCCACCCCTCATTTAGATTGTATTGGTGAATTAAATTAAAAGAAGACACTAAATTGCTGATGGTGGAACTCAATACGAGACTCGAGCAAAGAGTAAAAGATAAGAGTCAACCACTAAAAACAATATCTCTTAAATTTACAGTTTCTACACTTTTTGATATTTATTGATCAGTTTCTAACTATATCAGTTTTCTGATCAATTCATGTGGTAATTTTGCTCCTTCCTTTATGCAGAACCTTGCATTGAGGGGAGGGGTTATTTCTTTATCTTTCTTATTTGACCTTTGCTCGCATGTAAGTTAAGGTTTAACAACTACAAAAAGAGAAAGTGTTGTCTCTGTAAGTGCAGGACAAACATCTGATACTGATACTTCCAGGAACATTACTGATGTTATGTATGGAAGCAGGCTGATGACTGATGCTTTTACAGAATAAATATTACATCCAGTACTACCAATAATAACAATCATCATTTTATATTATCATAATTCTAAATCTGTTACCTGGCACTCACTTACAGCCATCCATAGTGGAACTGTGTTCTCTGGACTGATTGTGGTGCCGGATGGGATGAGTTGGGGAGGCGATCAACATTCTGACCTCACTAACGCTCTTGTCACTCAATCCAATCAGAACCTCACAACAATGCTTCTCCAAGATCTAGTAAAAAGCCTTCTTCCCTGGACAGTAGAGACAAAAAGACAAAAGCAGGATAAACTCCCCTTGATTTCAGAAGAAACAACAAATGGGCAGGTGTCTCAATACTTTTGTCCTAAAACAGTGACAAATGAAATCTATAAAGACATGGAAATCCCTTTAAATTGTCTTTCAGGATGAAGTTTCTCTGGGTGACACTGCTGATCTCTGGTTTTAAAGAGACCACAGGTGTGTGTGACTCTATATAAGTAATTATATAATTATTTTTATTAAAATGTAAATAGTTATAGAATTAAGTTGTACAATAAACATTTTATATGACTATAATGTTTAATTATACATGATGGTTGTTTTTGTTCCAGAGCAATTTAATGTAGTGGGTCCAGCTTCTCCTCTTGTTGGTGAAACTGGAGAAGATCTGGTTCTGTCCTGTTCTCTACAACCCAACATAAGTGCTGAGGATATGATGGTGGAGTGGTCCAGGTTTGATCGGACTGAAGTTGAAACACTAGTGCATCTATATGAAGCTCATGAAGACAGGAATAATGATCAGATAAAGTCTTACAGAGGAAGAACTGCTCTGTTTAAAGAAGAGCTGAAGAGTGGAAACACCTCACTGAAACTCTCAGCTCTCCAGCCTTCTGATGAAGGAGCCTACAGGTGTTACGTTGAGTATGGCTCATTGTATCGTGATGTAACTGTTCATGTTAAAGTCAAAGGTGAGAGCATTTACTGTTGGTGTACTATTATTAAAATTAATCGGTATCACTTTACTTGGATGGTCCATTACAGATGCCTCGTAGATGCTCACTTGACATTTAACTTTAACCTTGAATCAACCCTAAATCCTGACCCTAAGCTTAACCTTACTAATTTAGCATTTAGGGTTGACCCAAGGTTAGGGTTGGGGTTTGATTTTAGGGTTGATTCAGGGTTAGGGTTAGGGTTAGATTTTAGGGTTGACTCAGGGTTAGGGTTAAATTTTAGGGTTGACTCAAGGTTAGGGTTAGATTTTAGGGTTGACTCAGGGTTAGGGTTAGGGTTAGATTTTAGGGTTGACTCAGGGTTAGGGTTAAATTTTAGGGTTGACTCAAGGTTAGGGTTAGATTTTAGGGTTGACTCAGGGTTAGGGTTAGATTTTAGGGGTGACTCAGGGTTAGGGTTAAATTTTAGGGTTGACTCAAGGTTAGGGTTAGATTTTAGGGTTGACTCAGGGTTAGGGTTAGGGTTAGATTTTAGGGGTGACTCAGGGTTAGGGTTAAATTTTAGGGTTGACTCAAGGTTAGGGTTAGATTTTAGGGTTGATTCGAGGTTAGGGTTAGATTTTAGGGTTGATTCAAGGTTAGGATTAGGGTTAGATTTTAGGGTTGATTCAAGGTTAGGGTTAGGGTAAGATTTTAGGGTTGATTCCAGGTTAGGATTAGGGTTAGATTTTAGGGTTGATTCAAGGTTAGGGTTAGGGTTAGATTAAAGGGTTGATTCAAGGTTAGGGTTAGGGTAAGATTTTAGGGTTGATTCCAGGTTAGGATTAGGGTTAGATTAAAGGGTTGATTCAAGGTTAGGGTGAGGGTTAGATTTTAAGGTTGACCCAAGGTTAGGGTTAGATTTTAGGGTTGACTCAAGGTTAGGGTTAGATTTTAGGGTTGACCCAAGGTTAGGGTTAGATTTTACGTTCTCTGGCCGGGAAAAGCCAAGATTGCTTTAGGCACTTACAGTTATAGAAGTTACAGAAATTCTTATTTATGAAAACAGTTATGGAATTTTTAATTAGTGAGATGATTAATAGTTCCTGAGTAAAGCAGTAGTTTTAAGTCCTGTTAGGCTGTGAACCATTATGCTGGTTCACATGTAGCATGACGGCAGCCATTCCTATATCTGAATAGTCTAGTCTGGTTGTGACTGCACTGCAAGAGTAAAGGGGGTAGACTGGATAAAGGGCTTACAGAGCTGACTTTATCTTCACTGGCTGTTTCTCATTGTAGCACTTTTGAAAGTAGTGGGTCCAGCTGCTCCTCTTGTTGCTGAAGCTGGGAATGATCTGGTTCTGCCCTGTTCTCTCCAACCCAACATCAGTGCTGAGGATGTGGTGGTGGAGTGGTCGAGGCTGCATCGGACAGACACACTGGTTCATCTGTATGAAAATTATAAAGACATGAATAATGATCAGATAAAGTCTTACAGAGGAAGAACTGCTCTGTTTAAAGAAGAGCTGAAGAGTGGAAACACCTCACTGAAACTCTCAGCTCTCCAGCCTTCTGATGAAGGAGCCTACAGGTGTTACGTTGAGTCCATGTCCTGGTACGATGATGTAACTCTTTATGTTGAAGTTAAAGGTAAGAGGGAACATTAAATTAATTCATAGAAAAGTATTAATTATCATTTTTAGCATGTGAGACAGGAATTGGGGGAAGCCATCAGTTTCAACTATCATTCCTAATAATTTTACTATATTATTTTACCATTTTTATATTTTCTGAAGTTTCCTTGCACTTCTTAATCATAGTGGCATTCCTAATATTTCACAATTTACATTCTGTGGTTTGTGTTTGTTTGGTTTGCTGTAAATATTTATCTGGTTTGTATTTCAGGAAAAGGGTTTCATGCTTGGAAGATTGCCATCATCTGTGTTTCTGTTTTCACTGTTATATCAATTGCCTTAACAGCCTACATTTTAAAAGGTAAAGATTTAAACACACAGTTTATCCACTGTAAAAATGCAATATCATGGAATTTAAATAAAAAAACCTTCTCTGATTCCAGAGAAATACTCCAAAAAGGAGCTCTCCCCTAGACAGTGCTCAGTCATAACGTACATGCGTCTCCAGGCTGAGAATCCATGGAAAGAGTTTGCCCTGAAGAAATACAGTACCTCTGAGGAAGGTTACAGAAGACTCATCCCAGCTGTCACAAACTGCAGGAAGGCTCAGTGAGTGTATAGACATAAAGACCGTTGAGATAATATTATACTGTGATGACCTATAGACCGTACAACCATGTCAAACAAGTCTAGGAGGTCTAAGTAAGACCACAACAAAAGGAAAAGAAAAGACTTCTCATTCATTGATTTTGTCAGACGTTTTAATAACCTTACCCAATCTGTTTTTATTATTTTTATTTCTACCTGCTGTATTTAATTGCAAACTCATAAACCCTTGCAAACTATCAAAGACAAATAATGATTAGTTTTCATTTTCATATGTGTCATCTGAAGCATTTCAATTCAAGCGATGTGACTAAAAAAATATGCTTCTTAATAATAATAAAAATATTAAATATATATTAAAAAAGATTTGTTAACCCTTAGTTTTCCAAAACATACATAAATAAATAACTAAAAGCAGTTTAACATTGTAAGTTATGGGAGCAGCGCTAAAATAAAGTAATAATACATTAATTTATTGCTCTTAAGTATTTTTTTAAGTTGGCCCTAGCTGAAGGTTATCTTTTGCTAGTAAACAAAAGATCACAACTGCCTGCATCCTATGTAAAGGACACTAAAAATCACCCCAACCCCCTGGACCATAAAAGCTGTGTTGGTTGAATGAGTGTGCCGGATTCAATAAACAGTCACATAAAGACAACATAAATGACAAAAAATGGAATTGGGTAGTAAATGCGATGTGACCTGCTATGGGAAAGTGGTCTAAGATAACAAATTTGTCAATTTGGATTTATTAAATTCCCTCATTACAGTGTTTTTTACCTTGGGGTGTAACTGATCTTTACAATAATGTTGTGAATAATGTTTTTGTTTTTTTTTAGGCATAGTGTAGGAAGTTACTCACTTTTATATCTTTCCTTTCTGTAGATTAGCTGGCTGTAATCTTACTGTCCAGTCCATTGAAACTTTGAATGCCGCTTTACAATCAGAAAACTCCTCCCTGTTAGAGCTGGACCTCAGTAACAATGACCTGCAAAATTCAGTGGGGCTCCTCTCTGCTGGACTGAAGAGTTTACACTGTAACCTGCAGATTCTCAGGTCAGAATTACAAAAATAATAATGAATGATATAATATGATAAGTAATATGGCAGATTTGTGTGTATATATATATATATATATATATATATATAATCATTTGGTGACCTGTCAGAAATGTAAATTTACAAAAAAACAAGTAAAAATAAGATTTCATATTTCATAGTTGTACGGTGTGTTGTATATACTCTTCTTTTGCAGAGTTGCTGTGTGTAAACTCAGTAAACAGTCCTGTAACGCTCTACAGTCAGTTCTACAATCAGAAAACTCCTCCCTGAAAGAGCTGGACCTCAGTAACAATGACCTGCAGGACTCAGGAGTGGAGCTGCTCTCTGCTGGACTGAAGAGTTCACACTGTAAACTGGAGACACTCAGGTCTGAATTATTTTAACAGTCATTAAATATCGTAGTTTCTGCACTCTAAACGTTTGCCGCAACGCATACAGTATAATAGAGGTAGACTTATTCTGTTAGGTGTGTTGTAAAGTGTGTTGTATATATTCTTCTATTGCAGACTTGCTGAGTGTAAACTCAGTGAACAGTCCTGTGCGACTTTGCAGTCAGTTCTGCAATCAGAAAACTCCTCCCTGAAAGAGCTGGACCTCAGTAACAATGACCTGCAGGACTCAGGAGTGGAGCTGCTCTCTGCTGGACTGAAGAGTTTACACTGTAACCTGCAGATTCTCAGGTCAGGATTGCAAAAAATTTTCATTAACTGCCACTTCTGGCTACCTGATTTCCCCTGCTGGGAATCTGTTATGTTAATGTTCAGGGTACTTGGCAGCTGCTTAGAGAAGCCCATGGCTGCTGATTGTTGGGATGAGGTTTGAGGAGTGAAATTTGAATCATCAGACCTTTCCTAAGGATTTGTGACTAAGCCTTAGTCTTTTACATAGTCTGGTAACTGTTATCATAGATCCCTAGGGGTGCCCAAACTTTTGTCTGGTATTTTTTCCTGTGTTTCCCTGGTACAAAACAAAGGAATTATACTAATTTTTCTTATAATATTGAAAGTAGTGATTTTTCTTTAACCCAATGTCTACATTGATGTCGTTTGGAGTTATTTTACTCACTTAAAATAACTTGACTATTCACAATAACAGAAATTATGACAATTATGCCCAAACTTTTACACGCCAACATACGTTTGGGGAAATTAACACTTGTGTTGTATTTAATAAAACATGGACAACATTTCTCTTGAATTCCAAATAAAAATATTTACTATTTAGAGCATTTATTTATTTGCTGAAATGACAACTGCTCAAAGCAGCTGCTCGAATAATGCAAAGAAATGATTATAATAATTATAATGTAAAGAAGTTACTATTCAGATTTAAACACAGTACTAATATCTAAACTTTGAGAGCATTCAGAAATCACTATGCTGAAATAACTTTGACGGCCAATTACAGCTCTCATGTCTCGGCCGGCTCTCCACTAGTCTTTCACATTAGTGTTGGGACTTTATGCCAGTCATAGTCTGCAAATTCAGCCAGCTCAGCTCAGTTTGATGAAATGCCTGGAATAAAACGGCTGCCAGACACATAGCGATTCAAATTTAAGAAAATAATAAAATGGTCTCTTCATTTATTCCCAGAGCTGTCTATACAGATACATTGTCTTTAAGGAAATACGATTTCCTCAGACCAATAGTCTCAACAACACAGTGAGCTGTCTCTGCACACACCCGTGCAGTAATGTATAGCTCTCAATGTCTTAGCAATGCTGTTGTCAAATCGATGATCACTACAGCCCCGCCCATCTCATTTAATCACCTGCCCATTGCCCCCAAAGGTGTTATTGCACTGAATGAATTACCATTTGCATAATCCTTGCAAACTATCTCCAAGCCACATAAGGATAGCCATAAGACACTCATTTGCAGGCCACATGAAACTAAAAAATGCATTTTAACATTGTAAGTTATGGAAGCAGCTCTAAACCAATTAATGCCATCATTTCTTTTTCTATAAATAGACGACTAAACCTTAATGCTCCATTGTTTCCTGAACAAGTTAAAAATCCTATTCCAAAAAACATTTGTTTATGAATTTATTGCTTTGTATTATTTTACTCATATAATTAACATTGTTTGGGTTTATTGTTAAGAAATGTCATATATATACTCTTCTTTTGCAGACTTGCTGAGTGTAAACTCAGTGAACAGTCCTGTGCGACTCTGCTGTCAGTTCTACAATCAGAAAACTCCTCCCTGAAAGAGCTGGACCTCAGTAACAATGACCTGCAGGACTCAGGAGTGGAGCTGCTCTCTGCTGGACTGAAGAGTTCACACTGTAACCTGGAGACACTCAGGTCAGAATCACAGAATTACATGAAAAATTGCAATGCTTTTGCAATTATATAGATATAGATTATATAGCCACAATTTGTGAATTCATAAGTATGTCATTGATGTCATTTCTATAGAAGGATTTGCTGTGTAGCAGTCAGTTATGCAAAGTAAAGCTTCCAGGAGATATTTCTCTAAACTATCAAGTATTGCCAGGCAATTTTTCTTCCCTATTTATAATCAATCTCTCTCTGCAGATTGTCTGGCTGTATGGTCACAGAGGAAGGCTGTTCCTCTCTGGCTGCAGCTCTGAGGTCAAACCCCTCTCACCTGAAAGAACTGGATCTGACCTACAACCACCCAGGAGAGTCAGGAGAGAAGCTGCTCTCAGCTAGACTGAAGGATCCACTCTGCTCACTCTACACGCTATGGTATGGTCAACTGCGTTTGGATGTGTCTGTGTGTGTATATATGTGTGTTTGTGGCAGGTTTGCATCTGTCACGTGATTAGAAATGCCTTCTGATCCACGCAAGGCAATTACCGAAGCATCATTCAGACCACCCATAGTGTGTTTATGAGTGGATGTGAGAATTAGAGGCAAATAAATCAACAAAGTGAAGAAGTGGTGGATTCCTGTTTGTGAACATCTCAATGTGTGTGTTTAGTGTGGAACAAGGTGGGAAGATCCGAATCAAACCAGGATTAAAGAAATGTAAGTTAACACACACACACATAAACACAACTACAGTTTATTAAGAGCTGCTTTCAAGAAACCAATCAAACCAATCAGTCCAAATTCAGCCCAAAATACCACTTTTAATGACGACTGCAGTCTCAGAATTACTAAAACTCTTCTCCTGTTCTGACCTGCTGCAAACGTGATGCACAGCCAGATACCAGCGTTCCTGAGGAACCTCAGCCCATTCCTCATGAGCAGTGTCCTCCAGTTCACTAATACTCTTGCGTTTGCTGCTGCTGCAACCTTCAATCTTCAAATCCCACCAGAGATTTTCTATGAGGTTCTAAGTAATGCGACTGTGACGGCCACTCTAGAACCTAACCTTAATTTGCAGTGGGGGGGTTGTGTATAGATTCAACTGCTGATTCTCCTCCAATGTCTCTTCTTGTGTTTAGGGGCTTGTGATCTCACACTGGACCCAAACACAGCACACACACTTCTCTCTCTGAGTGAGGGAAACAGGAAGGTGGTGAGTGGAGAGGAGCTGCAGTCGTATCCTGATCATCCAGAGAGGTTTGATGGGTGCGAGCAGGTGATGAGTAGAGAGAGTCTGACTGGACGCTGTTACTGGGAGGCTGAGTGGAGCGGGAGGAGAGCTGCTGTAGCTCTGACTTATAAAAGCATCAGCAGGAAAGGAATCAGCTCAGACTGTGTTTTTGGGCTGAACGAGAAGTCCTGGACTTTGAGCTGCTCGGATTACAGTTACTCCGTCCATCATAATTATAGCAGAACTGATCTCCCTCTTCCTCCCTCCGGCTGCAGGAGGGTAGGAGTGTATGTGGACTGTCCGGCCGGCACTGTGTCCTTCTACAGGGTCTCCTCTGATACACACACACTCACACACTTACACACACTCAGCACCACATTCACTGAACCCCTCTATGCTGGGTTTTATGTTGCTTCTGACTCCTCAGTGCGTGTGTGTGAGATAGAATAGCCTTGTGGGTGTTTCTTCAGGCCTGTTGGAGGACCATTCCAGGCGGCCCCTGATTAAGCTGCTTGAGAGACTACCAAGCTGCAGCAGGACAAATGGAAGACAACTGAAGGATTCAGATGTGCTCTGAGGTTCTTTACAATGTTTACAACAATAAAATCAGCCGAACTCTTCTATGGGTCAGGGAGTCCAGATGTTTCAGTGCTTCTGAAGGTCTCAAAGTCTCAAAGATGAACGGTTCTTTCAGCAACCAGTGCAGCTCCAGTTTCTGCTAAGAGACCAAATGCATTTAAGGGGAATATTTCAATATTTCTGGTGGTGGTAGAACCCAGGGTTCACAACACATTCTCTATACAAGCTCACCAGGGAACCTGCACATGTCTTCTGAGGTTTATACGGAAAGTTGATGACAGTCAAATAATGGCAAATCTGAAAAATACACAATTTACCACTCAGCTCCCTGCATGTATCCCTCCTCCCCAAATGGATTTTAGACCCCAAATCTTCTCAAACTCTGATTGGTGCAAGAAGTTTCTGTGAGCTTTAAGATCACTATTACCGTGAACAATTCTGTTTAGTTTCCCTAGAATGGAAAGCTTCACACCAAACACACTCTGAATGAATTTGTTCAGATGTAATGATGCAGAATTTGTTAGAAATCTGTGAAATTCCCTTTAAAAGGGGCAGTTTAGCATGGCCCATTCACCTCCCGTGTGGCCAATACAGAGGAAAACCGAAGTACCTGGCAGAAACCTCCGCAAATGGAGAACCCCCCACAGACAGTGACCAGAGCGGCTTTCATTTAATTAAAAATTCTCTATGTGACACAATGTCTGGATATAACCAGCTGATTTATGTGTTTCCTACGAAGCAACACCTAATACATTCACGCAAATGTATAAACATTAAAGATAAACTGGTGGAGTTACGTATCCAAGGTAAACCACTGAGTCCAGTGAACTCTGCATTTGATTTTTTTACGATAGGAAATTTCCTCACAAGGGGGAGCTACTGAATCTGATGCTAATGACTTCAGCTGGAGTTGAGTTTTCATGCAGGACACAAACAAATGTGATGTGGCAATGAGACATGATTACAGCAACAGTGTTTCACAGCAAGCTGCGGAGCCAGCTAATGCAATACCATAAAAGGAAATAAAACCCTGTGAATGTGACTAATATGGTAGTGTACCTGTATAATGTGCAGTTTCCTTCATTTTGAGGTTCCTCTTAAATGTTTCATCATGGCTTCATCATGATGATAGCAAAAAAGTTCTGTTTCGTGTTAAATGAAGTGGACTTAACGTCTTGCTACATGTCTCAGGATGTCCTTTTAGTCATGACCTAGAACAGATAACAACAGATAACACCACTACCTGCCAGCGAGCTACTACAACATGTTGGAGACTGGGGTTCGATTCCCGGTCTGGGTGACTGTGCTGCACTACACCAATAAGGGTCCTTGGGCAAGACACCTAACACTAGGTTGGCCATAAAATGTAAATGTAAAATGAGTAATAACTGAATTAGGTTTGGTATAATTGGTACTATGGACTTCAATGGGAGTTTTATCCAATGTTAAATGCTGTCTTCTATGTATTTTAATAAGAGGCTTTGGCAACCATCCTCCAGCTACCAAAAGCTGTTGGGTAAATTACCACAGCATGACCAAGACAGTCCTGGAATGATGTGTAAAACTCCCAGTCCTTATAAATGACTGTTGTGAAAAGAGGGCCATGAGTCAAAGTTTAAGATTTCAATGATTTTTAAATTTCATTATATTCACCACCCAGAGAGAAAGAGGAAAATGAAACGACACTTTCTCAAAGCTGTTATATCTTTATTCAGATAATTCAGCTCTTTATTACCTTTATTACCTTTAGTACTTTCTACTTTTTTTTAATTTATCCCCTACCCTATTTATTGTTTAGTGTCATTTTCCTTTAGTTTAAGACCGTGTTCTGTGTTTCTTTGTTACTTGTCATGCGTGTTGCTCTCACCAAGACAAATTCCTTGTATGGGTAACATACTTGGTGAAATAAAGAGATTCTGATTCTGATAATTAAGTAAATATATGTAAATCAAAAGAATCACATGCATGACTTTTCTTCATGATTAAAATCAAAGATATCTATGATTAGTCAAAGCTTAATACTGATGATTAAACGGAAAATAGCATTTATCAATATGACTGCGTCAACAGCAACACATTAACACGTTGTGGTTCTTAAAGCATCCTTAAACGACCTTCAGCAGATCATCTCGGTCTCTTCCTTATCAGTCAACACCCTCCAAGGCCTTGTGAACTTGGCATTTTGACAGAGCTATACAGAGCTAAGTATATCAAACGTCACATATCCTTCTGAATTAAGTAATTATAAAAGGAATTAAAGGAAATACATTTGCAATCACAGCCTTCAGAATATTTGAACAAACAGAAAAGGATGTACAGTACAGAAATGTACCAGTGTGTTCATTTATACACTCAGTACTTTAGGCTTAGACCTTAGGCTGTAGACTTTGAACTGCAGAAACTTCAAACTGGACTTCAGACACCTTGGATTGTGTGCCTCTTCACTCTTCATCAGAAAAAAGAGAAGTTTGGAGCACTGAGCAACAGTCCAGTCCTTTTTCTCCTTAGCCAGAGTAAGACGCTTCTGACGCTGTTCAGGAGTGACTGGTATTAGGAAAGCAGCAGTTGTAGATCCTTTCCTGAAGACAACCATGCATGGTGGCTTGATGCACTGACACCAGCCTCAGTCCAAGTTCCTGAATCATCTTTTCTTGACAATCTTATCAAGGCTGTGGTCATCCCTGTTGCTCTGGCACCTTTCCCTACCACATTTCCCTTTCCAGTCAATTTCCCATTACTATGCTGGGATTCACTCCTCATGATTGTGATTGCGTATACTTAACTAATTTACACAAACTCCTAATGAAATGTTACTATAATGTTAGATACTGGATTTCTGATTTTTTTTAATGAGCTATATGCCAAACTGATAAAGAGTAAAACTTGAAATGTGTCATTTTACATGCAATTAAGATAATATTTCCACAGTATTCTAATTTTGAGATGCACTGGACTAATTTGTGAGATGCACTAGTACAGGGGTACTCAAATATGTATCCTAAAGATGTCCACTGGGTTTAAGGTCTATAGAGATACAAACAAGCTATATAAAAAAACAAAGCAGAAAGCTACAGTCTTCCATAAATCCAGAGCTACACTACATGGCTAAAAGTATTGGGACACCTGCGTCTTCATTGTTTCTTCCAAAATCAAGGCTATTAAAAATAAAGTTTATCCTGCTTGTGTTGGAGTAACTGTCTCTACTGTCCAGGCAGGAAAGGCTTTCTACTAGATTTCTTTAGATCAGATGTTGGATGATCATCACCCCACCTCATCCTCACCCTCAACTCCCCAGCTCATCCCAGAAGTATTAGATGGAGCACCATCTATCATTACAGAGAACACTGGAGAGAGAGAGGGGGGGGGGGGCTTTATACCCCTCTATCCCACACCTGGCGTTAGGAAGCATGGTGCCAATAGGTTCATCAATATTTATCTGCTCCAGAGAGTCCTATTCTATTGGCGGTATGTCTCTACAGGGACTGGACAAGCCTATGGAGTCCGCCTACTGAGTACCCCTGCACTAGTACATGACTAAGAAGTGTGTGAGGTGTTCGTTACTCCATCTCACACAGATACGCTGAGGCCAGGTCATAAAGAAGAATCCCAGCATAGAGGGGTTCAGTGAACGTGGTGCTGAATGTGTGTAAGTGTGTGAGAGTGTGAGTATCAGAGGAGACTCTGTAGAAGGACACAGTGCCGGCCGGACAGTCCACATACACTCCTACCCTCTTGCAGCCGGAGGAAGGGGTAGGGAGATCAGTGCTGTTATTGTTGTGACGAACAGTGTATCCTCTATCAGAGCAGAACAGAGTCCAGGACTTCTTGTTCAATCCAAACCGACAGTCGTAGCTGCCTCCCTTCCTGCCGATGGACTCATAAATCACACCTACTTCTATTTCACTGCCCCACTCAACCTCCCAGTAACAGTGTCCAGTCAGACGCTCTCTACTCATCACCTGCCCGTAACAATCAAACCTCTCTGGATTATCAGGATACGGCAAGTACGTCTCTCCATTCACCGCCTTCCTGTTCCCCTCACTCAGAATGAAACGTGGGAATGCTGTGTTTGGGTCCAGTGTGAGATCACAGGCGTCTGAATGCAGAGGAGAAACACATCCATGAGTTAGAGATACAATCAAACTACAGCAGATCCCAGCAATCTGGACTCACTTCAGAGGACTTGAAGATTGGCCCTGGACAGCCATGAAACTTTGACATCTGATATAGCTAACAAAATCGCTAACGTTAATACATCAATTTGGAAAAGGCAAGAGCAGCGCCAACTGTACTGACATGGAAATCAACAGCATTTTCCAGAAAGCCGCTAATATGGTCTACCTTCAAAGCCAAAGAAAACTGGGGAAAGAGAAGAGGTTGGATCATGAATGCAGATCTCTCTGAAAGGAACTAAGAAAACTGTCAAACCCAAAACACCAACAACCAGGGGATCCAGATCTGAGACAGAAATACTGAGAAACCCTACAACAGCCACCAGCAGGGGGCCTGGCCAGCACGGTAGGAAAGCTGGTGGAGAACTCCAAGAACTCCAAGCCCCAGAATCCCCAGCGGTAATCAAAGCTGACCAGACCCACCTGTGTGGCAGGTTATAAATACACCCAGCCAAACACACTTCCCCGTCGCACCTTTGTAGAGGGGCGAACGGTAACAGTGGGTCTAAGTCACAAACTGTGAAGGAAAGCAAGAGTTGAAAAAGAAGAGCTTATGTTTTGAACAGTGAAGAAAAGCAAGAGAAGAGCTTATGTTTTGAACAGTGAGGAAAAGCAAGAGAAGAGCTTATGTTTTGAACAGTGAGGAAAAGCAAGAGAAGAGCTTATGTTTTGAACTGTGAAGAAAAGCAAGAGTTGAAAAAGAAGAGCTTGTTTTGAACAGTGAGGAAAAGCAAGAGTTAAAAAAGAGAAGCTTATGTTTTGAACAGTGAAGAAAAGCAAGAGAAAAGCTTATGTTTTGAACAGTGAAGAAAAGCAAGAGAAAAGCTTATGTTTTGAACAGTGAAGAAAAGAAAGAGAAAAGCTTATGTTTTGAACAGTGAAGAAAAGCAAGAGAAAAGCTTATGTTTTGAACAGTGAAGAAAAGAAAGAGAAAAGCTTATGTTTTGAACAGTGAAGAAAAGAAAGAGAAAAGCTTATGTTTTGAACAGTGAAGAAAAGCAAGAGTTGAAAAAGAGCTTTTCTTTATTTATTGTTACTTACTTTGTCATTATTATTGCTTTTATTGTAATAGTTGTTAAGTTGTTAAATGTTTTAAGAGATTGTGTGTGTGTGTGTGTGTGTGTACTTACATTTCTTCAGTCCTGGTTTCATTCTGATGTTCTCTCCATATTCCACTCTAAACACAGTGAGAGATTTTCACTACAAACAATGTCACACACTCACACACACACTCCTCTAAACACAGTGGTCCGTACCTGAGTGTCTCCAGTGTGCAGTGTGGATCCTCCAGTCTAGCTGAGAGCAGCTTCTCTCCTGACTCTCCTGGGTGGTTGTAGGTCAGATCCAGTTCTTTCAGGTGAGAGGGGTTTGACCTCAGAGCTGCAGCCAGAGAGGAACAGCCTTCCTCTGTGACCATACAGCCAGACAATCTGCAGAGAGAGAGAAAGTGTGTTTATTTCATTTGGGTGTCGTCTCCAAATACAGACGGCAGTTTTTCCAGCTGGCTGTAATCTTTATCTCTTACCCTGTTTTCTTTTGCCAAATATCTTGATATTAAGGCAAGCATTGTACAGAGGAAAACTCTCAGAAACACTGAGATTTTATCGTCATGTTAAATGAAGGTGTGTCCACTAATTAGCATCACAGGTGTCTACAATCTTTTTAGTCAGTGGGCCTATATATAGGGCTACAGATAGTCACTGTGCTGTTTGATGACATTGTGTGTACCACACTCAACATGGACCAGAGGAAGAAAAAGACAAGCATGTTAAAGGTAAAGGTTATAAGACCATCTCCAAGCAGCTTGATGTTCCTGTGACTACAGTTGCACATATTATTTAGAAATTGAAGATCCATGGGACTGGATCACACCAGGAGACCAAGACTAAACGAACCAGTGAGCACTGCAAGTCTACCAGGTACAAGCGCCACTGCCAGCTGTGTTAATGTTATGGCTGACTGGTGTATAGCTCAGAGAGGTACTGCGAGTCAGAGGCAGGGGCAAAGTTGCCTAAGAGCACAATGAAGAAACCGAAAGGAACCGAGGAAGCGGGTTACCCACTTTAGGACAGGGGGTCCTCCTTCACTGCCGCAGGCGCTCATCTTCTTGCACACACAGCTGGACTCTGAAGATGCTGATCTGTGAACTGTGAGCAGTTCAGCCATTAAAGAGAAAACGTAAAACATAAAATGCCTGAAAAACAAACAAAACTAAAATACGGAAATAATGTAACTCTATTATATGATTTAGCCTCATGAGCCATTAGAATAGGAGATTTCAGAGATCTGTTATTGCTGCAATAATACAGTATTATCTCTACAGTTCCTCCATTTATTGACAATCTTATAAATATCAATATAAAAGAGAAACAGAATAAGTCTAATTAAAATAAATAAATAAATTAAATATATATATACACACACTAAAGTAAACGTCAAGTAAAAGAAAAACCAGTGTAAGGGTGGAGGAGGTGTTCACAAGCCTGAAGCCTTGAATTATATCAACCTTTTAATAAATATAATAAAAAAAAACATTAAAAACAAACTAATACACCATGTCTCATTTAGGCTGGTCAAAGTGCGCTACAGCAAATGAACACACCCTATTTTCTTTTTTATTGATGCAACTCCTGACCAACCTAAAACATCATAAAGTCATGTGATCTGAATTTGTGTAAATTACACAACTATGATAGAAAACACCTTTATTAGGAACTTCAGGACTTTACATTGTTGTTGGATTGAGAAAATAAAAGTAGACTTTTTTGGAGTTGACACAAATCAAGTTATAAAGCAAATACAGGTCAGCTTCTTGTTCCCTTCCAGCTGGTTGGTTAGCTGAGACCTTGGACTATACGTCTATACTCATTAAAAATAAACGTAGCATTAAAAAAAAGTTTTGTCCTTGTTTTAAGTTGAGTTTACAGATTTGCTGTACATTTTTAGACTTGTTACATTTAGATACACTGTTCTCCATCTGACCCCCCTCCCAGTGTTGATGGAGGACTAAGGTTCTAGAAATGTTACTGAAAGATGGAAATAATGAAACACTGTTATATGATTCAGTATTACTGGTAACCAAGACCGAATATGACAGATGATCAGTATTTTCACTGTTGTTATTATGAAATATAAAGTAGCACAAATACAAAACAAGCAATGTTGCATTGAAGCCCCCTGCTGGTTAAACAGCGCCACTGCATATGAACACGTTAAACATCAAAGCGTCAGAAATCAGACGAACTTCAGGACTGTGATCATTAAATATGAGTCTATGATCATATTTCAGCTTCAGTTTCCAGCATTACTGCACATTTACACCTGTTTACACAAACACCCTGAGACCCCACCCAGGTCTGATCTTTGTCTTCAAGTGTAATCCGACCCTGATCTGAGCTGAAAGAAGGGTTCTGTATGTGAGGAACCCTTAGAACCTGTTCTACCTTTCAGCTACAGGTGGATGTTCTACATTCTCCTTAGTTCTGAACTTACCGAGTGAATCCAGACGCTGCAGGAGCTTCTCTCCTTCTCTAATGGAGGAGGACGATCTTACTTTCGCTTTCTCCTCCCTGTCTCTTCCTGTCTCTGCCCCGCCTCCCTCTTTCTCTCAGAGCGAATAGACAGCGAGTGGGCGGAGCCACTGTCAGTCATTCACTAGTTCTAGCCAATAAAATCACAAATAACTGCATGGCATATTTGCATATTTGCATATTGATAAGGCTGAACGACTTCCCACCCAGCTGCGCAGGAGGAACACCAGCATCCACAGCTGCTCTGGACTGAGCTGATCTGAACAGGGTTAGAAGATTAACATCATCCCCACCTTCAGCTTCCTGTCCTTGTGGTGGTCCGTTACCACTTCCTGTCCATTAGCCGGACTCAACAACAGCAGTCATGTCCTCTCCAGATTATGTCCTGAGCTGAAGATCACTGCAGGAGTTCTCCCTCATCGTCAGATCAGAAGACTAATGAAGCTGATCAGATTTATTGGAAGGTCGGTGTGCATCAGGACCTGTGAGAGATGTGGGTCAGTCTGCTGTCCTCTTGATGTCTTCTAAACAGATGTCCCAAATCCCCCCCACCACCACCACTGTCCTCCACAGGCCTAAAAGCCTAAAGGCCAAAACAGCAGAACTGTGACGTTAGCATCGTCCTCTGAAAGGGGCTGGAGACGTGTCCTCAGGTTCTTCTAGAAGTTTCCCTCCTCTAATCTCACACGCTTAATTATGAGCATTTAGAAAATAGGCCGAAACATTAGAACCACCTGCAGAGCTGCTGCTGGTTCTCCACGTGCCACCAAAACAGCTTCCTCTGAAAGACCTCTGAAGGTGGAATCTGCAGGTATCTGGAACCAAGACACTGAAGAAGACTGGCTGATGTTTGTTTATTTGTTTATTTATTTATTTTTACATGATCAATTTAAGATTTTCAAGGTTAACTGAAGGTTATTGGATAAAATACAAAAGTACCAAATATTTAATAATTCAATATCTTAAAGACTGTAAAGCCACTGTATCCATTCTAAAGCACATGAGCATTTTCAGGAACTTCTAATACTGGTTAAAAGAGTTAAAACCTGCATGGAAGAGCTGGAGTAACAGATGACTGTATCATTATTAATAAATACAAATATTCATTTCTCATTAAAAGAGAGAGAGAGACACTGCTCAGCCTCCCGCTGGCACATCCCAGCAGACCCTGCAGGTCCTGTAAGTTGGGAGGAGGGGCATCCATCGCCTCAGTGAGCCTTGAGCTCCCATCACCCTGACTTGCTGGCTCACCGGTTGTCCTTCCTTGGAGCATTATTAATAGGTACTGACCACTGTATACCGGGAACACCCCACAAGACCTGATGCCTGATGTTTTGGAGATGTTCTGACCCAGTCGTCTATCTAGAACATCACAGCTTGGTTCTTGTCAAAGCGTCTCAGATTCTTACGCTGGTCCATTTTTCCTGGAGCACTGAATTACGGATGTAGGAGCATGTCCAGACTCTGGGAAGGGCTTGTTGATCAGAAGGTTCTCACATCTCAGTGATGACGGTGAGGACGAGGGTCTGTGTTTGAAGGAGGTTCACTGTTTTCCAGCAGAGTTTAGGATCAGAACCTCAGAGTTGAAACTGCTCGTTACAGTAATTAAATCCTGAGAGAACCAAGAGGCTATTTCAGGGGTTTTTAATGCACAGGTTCTTGATGGGAGTCTGCTGGGTTCTGATAAACAAGCTCCTGGCTTTATTTACAGCAGGGACCAAAACTAACTCTGTGCCCTTCGACTTCAGCCAAATCCCACAAAAACGCCTGATCATGAAAGGGTTTCTAATCATTTCAGATCCTGCAGGTTGTGGACTGGAGTGGTTCCTGCGTTCACAAGCCGTGGTCACTTCAGAATACACCAGAGTGGGAGATACTGGGAGAGATACTGGGAGAGACCCACATCGATCAGAGGAACCTAATCTACTGTAATAACAATGTTACCAAGACAAGGGGAAAAGGGGTCTCAGCTAACTCCTAAAGAAAGCCCAGTCTTCATGAAGGAAGGGAGCAGCCCTCACTCTGTCGTGTGACCCCCCCCCCCCACACACACACACACACAAAAACTGTATACGGGGGAAGTGTGTGAGAGCCTGATCAGTACTTTACACTCACACACACTCACACACACACACACACACACACACACAGTGTGTTATTCTATATCACACACACTGAGGACTCAGAATAAAGAGTAATCCCAGCATAGAGGGGTTCAGTGAATGTGGTGCTGAATGTGTGTAAGTGTGTGAGTGTGTGTAAGTGTGTGTGTGTGTGTGTATCAGAGGAGACTCTGTAGAAGGACACAGTGCCGGCCGGACAGTCCACATACACTCCTACCCTCCTGCAGCCGGAGGGAGGAGGGAGATCAGTTCTGTTATTATTGTGATAAACAGTGTATCTGTAATCAGAGCAGTTCAGAGTCCAGGACTTCTCATTTTCTCCAAACTCACAGTCTGAATCTCCTCCTTTTTTGCTTTTATAAGTCAGAGCTACTTCAGCTCCTCTCCCGCTCCACTCAGCCTCCCAGTAACAGCGTCCAGTCAGACTCTCTCTACTCATCACCTGCTGCCTCCACTTATCAAACCTCTCTGGATGATCAGGATACGACTGCAGCTCCTCTCCCCACACCACCTTCCTGTTCCCCTCACTCAGAGAGAGACGTCTGTCAGCTGTGTTTGGGTCCAGTGTGAGATCACAGCCGTCTGAACACAAGAAGAGACATTAGTGTGTGTGTGTGTGATAGAGAGGCAGAGATACAGTGTGTGTGTGTGTGTGTGTGTGTGTGTGTGTGTGTGTGTGAACTTACATTTCTTCAGTCCTGGTTTGATTCTGATCTTTCCTCCATGTTCCACTCTAAACACACACACACACACACACACACACACACACACACACACACACACAGCAGTGGATTGTTACAGTACATCACGGTTTCACAGCACCACAGGTTTAACCTGCTGCACCAGACAGAACCGGTACTGACCCGAGAGAAGACACACACTGTAATTGTACACTAGGTGGCGCCAGACACACACACACACCAGACCTAACCCTGTTTAACTCGTTACCGTGGTTATTTTTGCTTGGTGATTGAATATGAGGTTTCGGTACTGAACCGGTTTGTTAGCCTGTTAGCAAAGCTAGTGCTAATACCACACCCAGCTCCACTGCACTGTTCCAGTTAGCCCTGTACTGTTCTTTATAACCCACCTGTATCCACTTTCACTCCCTGTACTGTTCTTTATAACCCACCTGTATCCACTTTCACTCCCTGGACTGTTCTTTATAACCCACCTGTATCCACTTTCACTCCCTGTACTGTTCTTTATAACCCACCTGTATCCACTTTCACCTTTAATACTGTTCTTTATAACCCACCTGTATCCACTTTCACCTTTAATACTGTTCTTTATAACCCACCTGTATCCACTTTCACTCCCTGTACTGTTCTTTATAACCCACCTGTATCCACTTTCACTCCCTGTACTGTTCTTTATAACCCACCTGTATCCGCTTTCACTCCCTGTACTGTTCTTTATAACCCACCTGTATCCACTTTCACTCCCTGTACTGTTCTTTATAACCCACCTGTATCCGCTTTCTCTCCCTGTACTGTTCTTTATAACCCACCTGTATCCACTTTCACTCCCTGTACTGTTCTTTATAACCCACCTGTATCCACTTTCACCTTTAATACTGTTCTTTATAACCCACCTGTATCCACTTTCACTCCCTGTACTGTTCTTTATAACCCACCTATATCCACCTTCACTCCCTGTACTGTTCTTTATAACCCACCTGTATCCACTTTCACTCCCTGTACTGTTCTTTATAACCCACCTGTATCCACTTTCACTCCCTGTACTGTTCTTTATAACCCACCTGTATCCACTTTCTCTCCCTGTACTGTTCTTTATAACCCACCTGTATCCACTTTCACTCCCTGTACTGTTCTTTATAACCCACCTGTATCCACTTTCACCTTTAATACTGTTCTTTATAACCCACCTGTATCCACTTTCACTCCCTGTACTGTTCTTTATAACCCACCTGTATCCACTTTCACTCCCTGTACTGTTCTTTATAACCCACCTGTATCCACTTTCACTCCCTGTACTGTTCTTTATAACCCACCTGTATCCACTTTCACCTTTAATACTGTTCTTTATAACCCACCTGTATCCACTTTCACTCCCTGTACTGTTCTTTATAACCCACCTGTATCCACTTTCACCTTTAATACTGTTCTTTATAACCCACCTGTATCCACTTTCACTCCCTGTACTGTTCTTTATAACCCACCTGTATCCACTTTCACTCCCTGTACTGTTCTTTATAACCCACCTGTATCCACTTTCACCTTTAATACTGTTCTTTATAACCCACCTGTATCCACTTTCTCTCCCTGTACTGTTCTTTATAACCCACCTGTATCCACTTTCACTCCCTGTACTGTTCTTTATAACCCACCTGTATCCACTTTCACTCCCTGTACTGTTCTTTATAACCCACCTGTATCCACTTTCACTCCCTGTACTGTTCTTTATAACCCACCTGTATCCACTTTCACCTTTAATACTGTTCTTTATAACCCACCTGTATCCACTTTCTCTCCCTGTACTGTTCTTTATAACCCACCTGTATCCACTTTCACTCCCTGCTGTTCTTTATAACCCACCTGTATCCACTTTCACTCCCTGTACTGTTCTTTATAACCCACCTGTATCCACTTTCACCTTTAATACTGTTCTTTATAACCCACCTGTATCCACTTTCTCTCCCTGTACTGTTCTTTATAACCCACCTGTATCCACTTTCTCTCCCTGTACTGTTCTTTATAACCCACCTGTATCCACTTTCTCTCCCTGTACTGTTCTTTATAACCCACCTGTATCCACTTTCACTCCCTGTACTGTTCTTTATAACCCACCTGTATCCACTTTCACCTTTAATACTGTTCTTTATAACCCACCTGTATCCACTTTCTCTCCCTGTACTGTTCTTTATAACCCACCTGTATCCACTTTCTCTCCCTGTACTGTTCTTTATAACCCACCTGTATCCACTTTCTCTCCCTGTACTGTTCTTTATAACCCACCTGTATCCACTTTCTCTCCCTGTACTGTTCTTTATAACCCACCTGTATCCACTTTCACTCCCTGTACTGTTCTTTATAACCCACCTGTATCCACTTTCACCTTTAATACTGTTCTTTATAACCTACCTGTATCCACTTACTCTCCCTGTACTGTTCTTTATAACCCACCTGTATCCACTTTCACTCCCTGTACTGTTCTTTATAACCCACCTGTATCCACTTTCACTCCCTGTACTGTTCTTTATAACCCACCTGTATCCGCTTTCTCTCCCTGTACTGTTCTTTATAACCCACCTGTATCCACTTTCACTCCCTGTCCTGTTCTTTATAACCCACCTGTATCCACTTTCACTCCCTGTACTGTTCTTTATAACCCACCTGTATCCACTTTCACTCCCTGTACTGTTCTTTATAACCCACCTGTATCCACTTTCACTCTCTGTACTGTTCTTTATAACCCACCTGTATCCACTTTCACTCCCTGTACTGTTCTTTATAACCCACCTGTATTTGTTGTGTATATAGCTGTAATCCTCAGTGTGAACACATCAGTATAAAGTTCAGTAATATTCAGACATTTAGGATCTTGTTCTGATCTGTTTTCTCCTTTGGGGCCCAAATTTCACAAAGATCGTAGTTCAATGGCATCACATGAATCAATTTCGCCACCATTTAGGGTGATGGTAATGCTATGAATGTGTAATACCATTGTAATTGTTCACTTTCACATTTAGCTACACCATACACCACTGCACTGACCATTACTTTATAATTCATGCTGTTACATAAACAGTCAAACGTTGTATCTCTCTGTGTGTTTCCTCATTTACATTTTTTGTAGAAAACAATGAAGAGATTTTAAATAGTTTATGAAGTTTGAATTTCACAAAGAGTAAAATCAAAAATTAAGAAAACGTCAACTGTACAACTTTGCTACAAAAACCTTTCTATACATTTAAATATTATAAATATGTCCACTGAACCTGCCCCAGGCTTTAATAACTACCAGTGATCCTTCATTTCTGATTGTTTGTGGAAATTCCAGTATATTCACCCCTGGGAAATCTGTACAGTGGTCCTGAAGTAGTTTCTGAAGCAGTTACAGTTACAGTCCTACAACAAACTGTACAATTCAGAACAGACGTGATGTTTTTTCTGATATTAATTTAACTGTTTTTACAAAATAAACAAACACCATAAATCACAAAATCCCTGAATTTCATACTGAATATGCTTTAATACTGTTAGATCCTTCCGCCAAAAGTAGTTCCACAACAGTAAGTTACTGCTATTCAATGGTAAGAACTGCAAAACACCAGGGCCGACTAAGTGGAAGTGGGTTAAGGTACCTGAGCTTGTACGCAGTCCAAGATACTGCTGTTACTATAAGGTTCTCCTTCTGTGGTGCTGATAGAGCCACATAACCATCAGGTATCAGGTTTAGTCAGAGACGGTATAAATGAGGAGAGTGGACACTGGCTGAAATATGAATGGGAGTTCTCGTAATGCTCAATGTGGCGTCTGTTTACGGCGGAGTGATACAGTTTCAGTAAAAACAACGTAGTTCTCACAAATAGAGCACGTCAGGATCCTTCTCAACCAATCAGAATGTGATACAGCTTTAAAGTGAAACTGATACAGTGTGATCAAGCATTTGATTTGTTTATATAGTTAATATTATAATTTTGCTATTAATATAAAAATTACACTAAAATTAATAATTAATTACACTAAAAATCTGTAATAATCTATATTACAGAAAAAGAGGAAATAAAAGCAGTTTCACCTTTTATTTCCAGTAAACTTGATCACCTGATTGTAAAGCACCTTTTCTACCTTTTCTACCTAATCATGAGGTTCAGCTTTTAAATAAATGATGTTACTGGAGTAATCCGCACCCCCCACTCTGATGATGCACAGAAAGGGGGGATGGAAGTGAAATTCTTCCTCTGCAATGGTTTAATTATAAGATTGATTTATTCAGTATTTCAGTAATTCTGAATTTCTCTCTAAAACACACACACACACACACACACACACACACACACTCCTCTAAACACAGCGGTCCGTACCTGAGTGTCTCCAGTGTGCAGTGTGGATCCTTCAGTCTAGCTGAGAGCAGCTTCTCTCCTGACTCTCCTGGGTGGTTGTAGGTCAGATCCAGTTCTTTCAGGTGAGAGGGGTTTGACCTCAGAGCTGCAGCCAGAGAGGAACAGCCTTCCTCTGTGATCATACAGCCAGACAATCTGCAGAGAGAGAGAAAGTTAATGTTTGATGTGTCTGAGTATTCTCTCACTCTCGTCTTCTTCTCACTGAGTCTGTTTAACATCAACGATCCACAATGTCCAGAATCAGAGTCGTCCCACAGAGACGTCAGAAGTCTCACTCCACTGACTGCAGTTCCCTGCCTGGCCACCAGAGCTCTGTCTCACTGTAAAATTGACTTGTCTGGGCAACCTATCTAACTCCCACACCTGCATGACAGTCAGCCCCTCCTCAGCCACTCGCCTGAAACTCACTCCACACACCAACTCCCTGTGAAGCACTACCCGTTTACCCCGGCCTACTGAGTGCTCTGTTCCCAGTCACCCCAGTACTGAAGATCACCTGTGTCTGCTCTATAGTTCAGTATAGGAGCCCGGGCTTTAGTTCAGGCTAGCTGTGAGGTACTGGTTCCTATTCTGGGACGATACTGATCGTTATTTTCTGACTGTTTATCCTGTGAATGACTTTATATCCTTTATATCTTCTACCTTGTTTGTTGACTTGTTGTCTGTATGTTTTGTCTTGGGTTCAGACCTACTGCCTGGTTTTGTGACTACGAGTTTGCCTTTGACCATTTGGACGTGTTCCTTTCCTCCTTTATCATCTTTTGCCCTCCGGAAGCGATCCTGCCTGTTTTGTGACCACGAATCTGGACTATGATATTTTAATTAAAGCCTCTTTTTCATTTTCATCCTGCGAGCGTCTGATTCTGGGTGATGTTACACCCTGTCATGGACTGATCTTTGGCCACTGATATTTTGCTCTGCCTTTTTGACTGCATTGTAGTTTTTGCCCTAATATATAATATATAATATAATATATATATAATAAACCCAGCACATGGATCCATCTCGACTCCTTGAGTTTAAATTGTCACATTTGTTATTTATGAAATTTTAAAACTGTGAATGTAACAGTTTAATATTGATCATTCAGAAACTCTGACCTGAGAATCTGCAGTTTACAGTGTGAACTCTTCAGTCCAGCAGAGAGCAGCTCCACTCCTGAGTCCTGCAGGTCATTGTTACTGAGGTCCAGCTCTTTCAGGGAGGAGTTCTCCAGCTTTAAAACTGATCCCAGAGTTTCACACGTCTTCACTCCAAGCTTACATAAAGCTAGTCTATAAAGAAAGAACAAATTCAGCAGATATTACAATACAGTCAGAGGATGACTGTATGAGTAGTATACCAGTTTAAACAATACAACACGACTTTTGTACGTGTTTATATAAATGTGTTGTAACATATACAGAGTATAACACTACAATACATTTTTATTTTTTACATTTTCTTTTTGTTTACAGTTTCTGAGCATTCTCATTTATTCAGGAATTAATATACAGAAACTCTGACCTGAGAATCTGCAGGTTACAGTGTGAACTCTTCAGTCCAGCAGAGAGCAGCTCCACTCCTGAGTCCTGCAGGTCACTGTTACTGAGGTCCAGCTCTTTCAGGGAGGAGTTTTCTGATTGCAGAGCTGAGCAGACAGTTTCACAGTCTTTCATGGTGAGATAACAGTCAGACAGTCTATAAAGAAAGAGTAAACTCAGTTCAGAGTTCAGTTAAAACAGTTTTACAGAGCCTAGTGACGTATTAGCGGTTGTAGTTAGCAACATGTCGCTACTGTAATCGATTAACTCCACTAACATAAACATTATGATTCTACTTTGATTCTACATTTAAATATCCATTATTAAAAGCTTCAGTCTTAAGAAGGAAAAGTTTGATTAATCAGCAAATTCTGCATTTTTAATAAATTCAGATACTCACAGAGCCTTTCTGCACTTGTTCACAGCTGGAAGCAGTTTCATATACGCCGCTCTTGATGTGCTGTATTTCTTCAGGTCCAACTCGTCCAGCACCTCCTCTGAGGTTTGCAGCATGTAGGACAGAGCTACACACTCTGCAGCAGAGAGTTTCTTCTCTGAGCGTTTCTCTGAGTTTAGGAACTCCTGAATCTTCCTGGATAAATGCTGGTCCTTCATTTCAGTCAGACAGAGGAACAGGTTAACAGATCTGTCAGTAGGAAGATCTTCTTCTTCTTCCATTAGCTCTTTGATGTACTGCACTGTTTCACTGATGCTCTCTGAGCTGCTCTCTGTGTGGATCAGGAGGCCCTGTAGGACCTTCTGACTGGACTCCAGTGAGATGCCCAGCAGGAAACGGAGGAAAAGATCCAGGTGTCCGTTCTGACTCTCCAAGGCTTTATGCACTGCCCCCCTCAGGAGCTCATGCAGTGGAAAACTTTCAGGCCATCTTCTGGTCCTTGGATTAAAAACACTCAGTACCTTCATGTTTTTGCTCAAGTAGCAGTGAAACACATAGAAAGCAGCCAGGAACTCCTGAAAGCTCAGATGTACAAAGCTGTAGACCTTCCTCTGATAAAGCACACACTCCTCCCTAAAGATCTCAGTGCAGATCCCAGAGTACACCGAGGCCTCAGTGACATCAATACCGCTCTCTCTCAGGTCCTCTTCATAGAACATCACATTGCCCTTTATCAGCTGTTTGAAAGCCAGTTCAGCCAGTTTCAGAAGCAGGGTTCTGTTGGATCTCAGCAGTTCCACTGGATCCCTATCAGAGTTCTCCTCATACTTCTCCTTCTTCATGTTGGTCTGAGTGATCAGGAAGTGGGAGTACATCTCAGTCAGAGTTTTAGGGATTTCTGTGTTACTCTGTCTCATGATTCTCTGAAGAACAGTGGCTGAGATCCAGCAGAAGACGGGAATGTGGCACATGATGTGGAGGCTCCTCGCTGTCTTAATGTGGGAGATGATGTTCTGGGCTTGGTCTTGGTCTCTGATCCTCTTCCTGAAGTACTCCTCCTTCTGTGGGTCATTAAACCCCTGGATTTCTGTCACACGGCTGATGTACTGAGGAGGGATCTGATTGGCTGCTGCTGGTCGGGAGGTGATCCAGACGTGAGCAGAGGGCAGCAGCTCTCCTTTGATCAGGTTTGTCATCAACACCCCAACTGATGATGTCATGGTGATGTCAGACACTTTCTCACACTCTGAAAAGTTCAGTGGAATTCTGCTTTCATCCAGTCCATCAAAGATGAACACGACTTTGCACTGGTCATAGATCTTACAGTCCAGCTCTCTGAGCTCAGGATGGAAGGCACAGAGAAGTCCATGAAGACTGTATTGATGGTCTTTGATCAGGTTCAGCTCTCGGAATGGAAGCACAAACATGAAATCTACATCCTGATTGGCTTCTCCTTCAGCCCAGTCCAGAATGAACTTCTGCACAGAGACAGTTTTCCCAATGCCGGCAATTCCTTTAGTCAGCACAGTACGGATCTCTTCTGGTCCTTTAGCTTCTTTTCTTCTGGTTTTGTCTGAGACCATCAACCATCACAGCTCCTTTAGGATCTTCTGCAGGTTTAAAGATGTCTGAGCAGTTGATCGGAGTGTCTTCTGAGTATTTGCTGGGTGTTTTCTCCATCTGTAGAACCTCATGTTCTTCATTCACTCCTTCAGTCTCTCCCTCTATGATGTAGAGCTGTGTGTAAATCCTGTTCAGGAGGGTTCGAGTCTCTTCTGCTTTGATTCCCTCAAATAAGCTCTCGTACCTGTTCTTCATGCTGGCTCTGTGTCTCTGTGAGACTCTCTGCAGAACATCATCCACTGGTTGGTGGGAATCCTGCTTCATGGACTCCTCCACGTGTGGATGGAGAGCTGGACGGGTTTTAGACCTCTTTCTGCAACAGGGACAGACAAAGTCTCCTGACAGAGCAGTTCTGGTCCAGTAGCTGCTGATACACAGTCTGCAGAACCTGTGTCCACAGGTGATGGAGACTGGATCTGTCAGAAGCTGCTCACACACTCCACATCTGGACGTATCCTGGAGCAGATCCCTCCTCCCTCTGTTCAGAGAGACAAAATGTCAATGTGTGAAGTAGATGAAGATGAGGGACAGTGTGACAGAACTGATCTGTAAACACTAGGTGTTTCAGTAATGGCGTGTTTGTGGGTGATACAGGTGACACATAATTAAACAACACTGTAACACATAAAGAAACTTTCCACTGTCTCTAATTTCTCTTATTTATACTTTACTATTTATATGTGTTGAAAACATTTAACGTACATGAGGATCAAAAACCTGTATGTATGGCTACTGTGGCAATACTGTAGTAACACGAAAAACCATACAGCATCATTACGTTTACTACACAAGTGCTTCCAAATGCTAGCTTTCAGTGCAGAGGGTGTCGGTCAGAGTTCTTGTGCATTGTTTTCTAGCCTTTTATGTGCACGCCACAGACTGTCCGGTGTTGCACTTCAGAGTTCCTCCTTTTACGTTCCATCAACATAACGTCATCAATTAACATGTAAATCCATTCAGAATCTTCCATGCCTGCATCCCCAGCTGTCAATATGAACTCTTATGAAACACACTCATACACCATTAAAATAACTATTCATGTGGATTACATTGTTGGAAACTGGAAATGACTACACTGGAGAAAAACAATAATACTCCCAAGACATCATTGATAAATCAGTGTACGAAATCAAAGCTGGGTAGTGGGAGATACTGCAGATATGCTACAGTGTCTTTATTATACTGTATATGGTGGTGTTATCTCGTAAAATCTAATACATTGCAGCTAATTTTATAGAAAGTAATGAAACTGGGTTCAGCTCAGCTGTCATTAGAAGAGCACTCTTAAACATCAGCAGCGCTATAATGTGGATATCTGAAACAGCAGCAGCTCCTGCAGAAATAAAAGCATATATCATAGTAAAGAATAATGAACAGTGTGCCGTCTGCATTTCTAACAGTCTACGTAAACGTACGGATGGCAGTGGTCAAAAGCCCATCTGTACCAAGAGCTGAAGTCGGTTCTTGCTTTCTTGCACAGAAGGAAGAACCAGGAGAGGGACTGCGACTGCAGTTGAGTCTCAGCTCGTGTCTGAAGACAGTATCTGCCCCCCCCAATGGTCAGCTCTCCTAACCAACTACTGATTACTGACCTTTAACCTATGGATTTACAGCCCTGAGGAGAAGCCTGTACCCAGGGTCAGATCCTGTCGCAAATGCATGAACTCATCCACATACACACTTCAACACATTCATTAATATCCAACAGAGCCCTTCAAGCTTCAAGTACGGCTCGGCTCGACCCCCCAGCCCTTAAGATCCACTGAAGACAAGCATCCAGGCTTTTTTCTGTCCTGTCTCCAAAGTGGTGGAACGAACTTCCCCTGGGTTTCTGAACAGCAGGGTCTTCAAACACCGACTTCCAAGACCCACCTCTTCCAAGAGTACTTAGGTGTGTATGTTGAGCATTATGGTCTCCATACTGACTTCTGTATTTAGTAGTATCTAAGAAAAGGTATCTCTGCATCCTAGTCAGTACAAACTAGCTAAGGGTATCTGAGTAAAGACTGAAGCACTTTTGGAAGTCGCTCTGGAGAAAAGAATCTGCTAAATGCCGTAAATGTGAATGTACTGAGATCTTCTGTACAATCTAATGAAAATATTTTTGGGAGACACTGGTGGGGTTTTAATTTCTACACAACAGAACACAATAAATACAAATCTCTATTTGAGACAGGAGCTCATGCATATTCCTGTTATACTGTGTGTCTTACCTTGTGTCAATTCCACTTCCTCCATCACTGAAGAAAGGAGGTTGTCTAATTGAGTTGCTGCTCTTCATAGACACACAGCTGAGCTCTGGAGATTGTCCCCCATTACTGAAGAAAGGAGGTTGTCTAATTGAGTTGCTGCTCTTCATAGACACACAGCTGAGCTCTGGAGATTGTCCTCCATCACTGAAGAAAGGAGGTTGTCTAATTGAGTTGCTGCTCTTCATAGACACACAGCTGAGCTCTGGAGATTCTGCTCTGGAATTCATCCATCTGGTAACAAAATGTTGACAGTATATTAAGTCACAATGTCTGAAACTTTAACACATGATTCCTGAGTCATGAAGTGAAGCGTAGTGAAGTATAGAGGCTCTTGTATGAACCGGTACTGCTTTACAGGCACACTGATGGGTTCTGGAGGTTCTAGTCTGTTCACAATGAGAGCAGTTCATTTGTGATGAGTAAAGGTACTTTTTACCACACATGCTCTCACAAATGTGAGAAGTGGTAATGGCATATTCCCTATGATCATGTGCGATTACAGCAAAAACTCATAACTCAGGTTAAGGGCTGATGTAAAGTTACTCACTTTAAGTCAGAAGGTCTTCCTCCACTGCCTGACTTATGAGGCTCCATTGTGGAGGTGCTTCAGCTGGACACCAGAGACGCTGGTCTGGGTGAACATTTCAGACGTTAAAATATGAATAAGGATCTAAAAACATTCATTATTAGGATCCTAACATTACTGAAAGATGAAATAATGAAACAGTGTTATATGATTCATTAATACAGGTGATTATGGCAGGATATTACAAGTGATCATTATTACTGTTATCATTATTGAACATTAAGGATCAGGACTTAGAAACACTTCTCTAAAGAAGCACATTGCCTTGAGGTCCGATTGCTCCCCCTGCTGGTCAACATGAACATGAACTCGCTCACGTAACAGGAGAGTTTTTAATGACGCAGCTTCACATTAAACAGCAACGAGCTTAGAAATCAGACGAACTTCAGGACTGTGATCATTAAATATGAGTCTATGATCATATTTCAGCTTCAGTTTCCAGCATTACTGCACATTTACACCTGTTTACACAAACACCCTGTTCTCCAGGCCCGTCTCAGACCTCCATTTTGGAGACTTCCTCTTCAGGTGTAATCCGACCCTGATCTGAGCTGAAAGAAGGGTTCTGTATGTGAGGAACCCTTAGAACCTGTTCTACCTTTCAGCTACAGGTGGATGTTCTACATTCTCCTTAGTTCTGAACTTACCGAGTGAATCCAGACGCTGCAGGAGCTTCTCTCCTTCTCTAATGGAGGAGGACGATCTTACTTTCGGTTTCTCCTCCCTGCCTCACTTATTCCTCTTCTACCAGTTTGCTCCACCTCTTTATTTTCGAGTAGTGTGTGTGTGTGTGTGTGTGTGTGTGTGTGTGTGAGCTTTCCTGTTCTCACATGTAATGTATGTATTGACTTCATGAGGTGCAGATCACTGTAGGATTATAGGCTGATTGTCTTGTTTCATTAGCAGATCAAAAGATGAAATAAGTCATATTTATTGTAATCTCTGTGCAGATCTGAGGACCTGTATAGACTGTACACTGAATAACTGATCCTTCATTTTATGCTGCATTCAAACCCAAACCCAGACTAAACTACAAAATCACAAACACTATAAACGTACAATATCTAAACAATTATCTGAAACTTTACCTGACTGGTCCAAACCGGCCAGGCAGCGCTGCTAATACTCTGTCCACGAGTTTCATTTCCTACCCACACTACAATCTTTAACAGCTGTGTATTTCTGCGTACAGAAATAATGAAGTGTTCTTATAATGAACAATTTCAAATCTTCCTTTTATAGCTAAGATCTTGGAGAAAGCCCAGCAGACTGTTCTGATTTACTGCTTAATCTTAGTAGTTTCTCAGTTGCAACCGTGGAAAATCTTGGCATCATGGACTCTGATCTGTCCTATGCATATACAGACAATTTGGCTGGAATAGCCTTTCTTCCTTTCTGATATTTTATCCTTTTATGATGCAGAAAAAGTGGTTCATGGCTTTTGTTACATCAGGGTTAGTCTACTGCAGTGCTTTGTTGTCAGGCTGAAGGCTAAACCGGCTAAAAAAGCTGTACAAGAACATTAGATGTTCATTTGAAAACTTCTGACGCCTGCAATCTACCAGTGAGCTATAATGCTTTCAAGATAACCCTTCAGCTGCTGGGCAAAATAACTGCCATAAGTTCACAGTCACTGTGTAGGAGGCTACTCAGAGGCCAGTAGTGTAATATCACGTAAACATTAAGTCCAAGAAGGGCCGAGTAATGCGTCAGGCCTTCTTGTTGATAAGAGAGGGGAAAAAGTGCACAATGTAACTACATTATATATATATCTAATCTCTCACATGCTTTATCATGTGCACTTACAACAATGAGCATGAAAAATGAGCATTATGACCACCTGCCTGATACGTACCAACAAAACAGCTCCCTCTACAACACCTCTGCAGCATCTGGAACATTCACCAGGACTGGCTGACTGACTACATGTGGGGTACGGGGGAGAAGCTGCTCGTTTGTTAATTTATTCATGTATTTTTTGTGAAACCATTGCTTTATATTATCACTTTAAGATATAAATAGACATTTTTGAAAAGTGTGCCTCCACCAAACTACCATTTTAAACATCACATGTTAAAAAGGTCCTTCTTGGCGTTGACCATAGAGGTGGGCGGATCGATCCAAATATCGATAATATCGATACCAACGCTGGTATTGATATTGATCAATACTCGTGTAAAAAGATTGATACTCAAGCTTTTTTTCTCCCGCACGCACTGGATTCATCAAAGTCTACTCTCTGTCAGAGCTGCGCTCAGTGCACTGCCCGATTCCCCAAGAGCTGAGGAGATCACCAGGAGCCTGGCAGGAATGATAGTGAAGGACTGCAACCTCTCTCCATTGTGCAAGATGAGGGCTTTCAGGATTTTGTGAAGACCCTTGACCCGAGGTATAGAACTCCAAGTCGGAAATCTTTAATGGAGGGGAAACTGCCGGCTCTTCATACAGACTGCTCTTCCAAGGTTAGAAGGGCATTGAGTGAAGTGGATAATGTTGTACTGACAACTGACATGTGGACATCAAGAGCCACAGAAGGTTATTTAACGGCCACATCCCACATTATAAATGAGCAATGGCAGATGCAAGCATATGTACTCGAAACATGTGGTTTCCCCGGTCAACACACAGCTGACAATATTTGTTCCCAACTCACAAGAATTGTGGAAGAATGGGGCATAAAGGACAGGATTGTGGCAGTGGTCACAGATAATGGGGCCAACACGGTTGCTGCTGTGCGCAAGGCAGGTTGGGCACATTACCCATGTTTTGCTCACACCTTAAACTTGGTTGTAAAAGACGCACTCAAAGCTGTCCCAGACTTGGTTCAGATCCAGAAGAAAACAAGTGCAATTGTTTCTTTCTTCCACCACGGCACCACTGCTACATCCAAGCTCAAAGAACTTCAAAAGCAGCAGAAATTTCCTGAGCAAAAACTGCTTCAATCAGTCGAGACCAGGTGGAACTCAGTATTTTACATGTGGGAGAGACTGTCCGAGCAAAAAGATGCAGTTACCATGGTCCTCTGTCTGCTTGGCAAAAGCTCTCTTTGCTTGACTCAGGAAGAACGGTCTGAAATCAGTCTCTCCCTGAATGCACTAAGACCATTTGAGGAGGTAACCAGGGAAATATCGTCTGAAAAACATGTTTCCATTTCAAAAGTCATACCCCTTATGTCACTGCTTCAAAGAACCCGTCGTGCGTCTGAGCGAGGAGGCAGCAAGCTAGCTGCTGAGCTGTCGGCACAATGCCAACGCCGTCTCAGGACCACTGAAACTTTTTATGGTCTTGCCGTCAGCACTTACTTGGACATCAGGTTCAAAAACATGGGGTTCCCTGACTCATCAAATGTTGAGCCTGTAAAAGCTGGACTGATCACAGAGATGCAGACAATGAGTCAGACCTCAGCAGCACCTCCTTCAACTGCCTCCAGCTCTGCTCCAGCTCCTGCAGCTTCTACATCTGCAGCAAAAGGTGGGATTTGGGCAGAATTTGACTCGGAAGTCCGTTAGTCTCAGCACCATCGGAGAGCTGGCACTAATGCGCTAATTGAAATGCGCAGATACACAGAAGAAAGGCCTGTTACCAGGGACCAGGATCCACTACTGTGGTGGAGAAACAATGCACCAACAGTCCCCTGTCTGAGCAAACTGGCAAAGAGACATTTAGGGGTTGTTGCAACCTCAGTGCCGGCTGAGAGGCTTTTTTCAAAGGCAGGACAGCTACTGAGCATCAGGCCATGTGCACTGAAACCCAAAAATGTGAACATGATACTGTTCTTAAATAAAAACCTGTAATCCTTTGTTCTCAGCAGTGTAGCTGTGGGCCCTTAACATATTCTTTCTTTATTTATACTTTCTTTATTTCATTTTCACTTATTGTTTTTATTTTGTTTAAAGCCAGAAGTGCACTGAAGGGAAGAAATTCCTTATTCTTTGTATTATTTTATTGTATTTTTGACAGAATAAGTTTGAGACTGTTTACAGTATTTGTTGTGGTGTGTTACTTTTGTTGTATTGTGGTTTGTCAGCCCTCTACCTCTGGAGATTTTGTTTTAGGTTGTTTTTACCTCAAAAAAAGATTTATTTTCCTAATGTTAAGGCAAACTTTGTTTTGTTACTGTTGCATTGTTTCTAAACAAAAATGTTGATTGTTATAATAAAGTATTTAGTTGTCATATACAATGTTTTGCGAAATTCTTTCCTAGGTCTTTTGGATCCTTTGGATCTATGAAGCTTAAATATTAAAAAGTATCGGAATCGGCGATACTGGCCCTGTGTTTACTTGGTTTAGGATCGATACCAAAATTCCCGGTATCGCCCACCTCTGTTCTCCAGCGATGGCGTTATGAGGCTCCATAGTGGAGGTGCTCCTCCTCATTCCCACCCAGCTGGACTCTGAAGATGCTGGTCTGTGTGAACAGTTCAGCCATTAAAATATGAACAGGGTTTTCCATCATTATTAGAAGAACAGCTTCACTGAATCATGGGAATAATGCTACACATGTAATGTAACGGTGATACTGCCCATAAGCACAGGAGGACTGACCCTGCTGGTCAAACAGCGGTACTGCAGCTACACACGCTTTTCACAGCGGTGCAGAGTCTGAGCTCTGTCTGCTGACAAACTGCACGACTTATGTAGTTCTAACATATTTATAATGCTTTCACTCACTTTTTCATCTCCCACAACATTATTGCTTTATTCCACAGCTTCAAATACATGCAAATGGCCTGTTATGCAAATGAGGGAGAGGGCGTCACCCCCTCGACTTCTAGGACAGCCAATAGCTGCTTTCCTTGCTGAGGAACTGAGGCTGAACCTCCAGCAGTGATGTTGCTCAGAGCTCCTCCACAGTCCCACACACTCAGGACTCCTCATGATCAAACGTTGCCTGGACCAACCTTTCAAGAAGCGAGCAAACATCAGAAGACGTTTCTTCCTCTTAAACACACTGGAAGTCAAACACCCATTAAATCCAGTCAAAACTGAGCTCAGAACCCAGATAGCGAGGGGATGTTGAGCAGTTATTGATTATTGATCAGAGCCAGCATTGTTTGGTTGAGGTTGAAGTTGTGATCAATGGTAAAGGTCACATAAACGTTGCCTGCCGGTTTCTAACGTTGGCAGAATGACGCTGAATAAACACGCAGTTCAAGCTGAGCGGGAGATCACGTGACCGAGGAGCCGCGAAGCTAGCTAGCTCCGCTAACTCCCTCAGACCCAAACGGACGCTCACAGATAGCCGCTGCCTCTGAGCTACAACACTAAATGCTCCATTTCTGAGAGATTATTGATCATACAGATCAGTTCTGACTGAATATTGATCATTTTAAAGCTGTAGCTGAATGATTGAGTCATGTACTGAGGTAAAATACCTGGTTTGGACTGAAGATTGTAGCTAGCGGTGTAGCTAACAGTGTCTTCAGCTGCTAATAGAAATGCTGCTTCCTCTGAGGTCAAATAACAAACTTTATAAACATGTAAAAATGTTCAATTTCCTAAATTATTGATCATACAGATCAGTTCTGACTGAATATTGATCATTTTAAAGCTGTAACTGAATTCTCTTCACATTACTGAGGTAAAATACCTGGTTATGACTAAAACTAGAGAACTGTGTCTTCAGCTGCTAATAGAAATGCTGCTGCTTCTTCTTCTGAGGTAAAAAAACTTTATAAACATGTAAAAATGTTTGATTATTGATCATACAGATCAGTTCTGACTGAATATTGATCATTTTAAAGCTTTAACTGAATTCTCTTCACATTACTGAGGTAAAATACCTGGTTATGACTAAAACTAGAGAACTGTGTCTTCAGCTGCTAATAGAAATGCTGCTGCTTCTTCTTCTGAGGTAAAAAAACTTTATAAACATGTAAAAATGTTTGATTATTGATCATACAGATCAGTTCTGACTGAATATTGATCATTTTAAAGCTTTAACTGAATTCTCTTCACATTACTGAGGTAAAATACCTGGTTATGACTAAAACTAGAGAACTGTGTCTTCAGCTGCTAATAGAAATGCTGCTGCTTCTTCTTCTGAGGTAAAAAAACTTTATAAACATGTAAAAATGTTTGATTATTGATCATACAGATCAGTTCTGACTGAATATTGATCATTTTAAAGCTGTAACTGAATTCTCTTCACATTACTGAGGTAAAATACCTGGTTATGACTAAAACTAGAGAACTGTGTCTTCAGCTGCTAATAGAAATGCTGCTGCTTCTTCTTCTGAGGTAAAAAAACTTTATAAACATGTAAAAATGTTCAATTTCCTAAATTATTGATCATACAGATCAGTTCTGACTGAATATTGATCATTTTAAAGCTGTAACTGAATTCTCTTCACATTACTGAGGTAAAATACCTGGTTGGGTCTTGTGTGATTGTAGCTAAAACTAGCTAACTAGCTAACTGTGTCTTCAGCTGCTAATAGAAGTGCATTAGCTTTACAGCTCAGATCATCTCTGAACTCGCGCTGCGTATAAACTAGCTCACCTGTTCAGTCAGTAACATGGGGAGCGAGCTAACGTTGGTGTGGAGGACGATCTTAATTATCATTAGAAAACTAGCTAATTAACTAGCTAGCTAACAGCTGTGTGGTAAAGATATCCCACTTTAATGGTTTAAACAGAGAGATCTTCTAACCTTTTCACATTGCTGAGCTTTTTGGAGAAGCTTTTAACACAATATTTATTTTCTAGCCCTGAATGTGCTGAAGGTTCTGCTCTGCACTGGATGCTTAGGTGGAACAGACCAGTTCTCCAGACAAGTTCTGCACCTCCTGATCTGGAACCTGAACTGAGGGCCTGAACATTAACTGAGGGTACGTGAGGAACAGCTTCTGAATTACTAGCATAAACGGGTCCCTGAGTTGGACATCATTAGTAAGTCTCAGGTCTTGACCCTCAGGCCTCAAGTCAAGTCCTGAGCCCTGGTTTAGACTCCAAAAAAAAGTATGTATGTGTTCTTCAGAAAATGTAATGTTTAAGTGATTTAAACACTGAACAAATACACCAACAATGATGGCAGTGATAATATAGAGAATTTAATAATAACATGTTAATGCTATGGTAGCATATTAGAGTATAACAGTGCAAAAACATGACACTGGGTATCATAAAAACATGACTGTTACTAATGATTTATTTTTTTCATATTTAATTAAGCTGCATTGTGTAAAAATCAAACCAACAACCTCCACCATCATGCTCCACGGTCCCCCACCTCCCAGCTCTCGCCTCATTAGTAGATGTTACAACAGTATGGATGCAGTCATCATTTTTCTACGTCCAGAACATCAAAATATCAGGAGAAACCTGAATCATGAGCTTTGTGTCGTGACTCAAAAGTACATGAGTGAAAACATTTTCTGCCCAACTTCAGAAGACTTTTTGACAAGATAATGACCTCAGAACATTTATCTCAGGCTTATTCACAACACCCACTCTGCACTGTAGGGGGCAGCATTCCACCTGTTTTCAAGAGCCCTAGATGATTTTTCTACTGACTGGAGGAATTCTGATGGAATCTGGTCACTGTGTAGCTCTTTATTTTTGATAACTCCTGAAAAATGTATCCTAACATAGTTATCCTGAGAAAACAAGTTAAGATGATTAGATACAGTTACTGTCCTCCTCCCTCTGCTCAGCTACAGCCTAATCCTGCACTGCTGCTGTACTACACACACACCTGCACAGCACACTGCAGTGCTACTGTTTGTGGGAGCAGGTGGTCAGGTGTGGAGTGTATCTGGAGGTGCAGCTGCTTAACTGTGTAAGAGCTCCTTAGCTCTAATTAGCCAATATCTTTAATCAGAGTTTTAAAGACTGTTCTACTCTAATCATTAACTCTTATTAATTATCTAATGTTAAGAGTTGCTCAGAATGTCACATAATAAAATAATAATAATAATAAATGTCATACAGAAAATATAAATTCTATAAAATTCATGGTCAGAACCTGATTATTATGTTTGATGAATGTTTCTGTTAGAACTGTGTGCTGATCCGTCTCCTAACTGAGAGTAGATTCATGGATCATCATCCTGAACTCCATAATCTCCCTCCCTGATTAAGGATTACGGGTTACAGTCCATCAACACTGTTCTTAAGGTCGACTTGAGAGAAGAGTGAGATATACTTATATATATATATATATCACTCTTCTCTCTCACACTCAGAATAAAGAGTAAACCCAGCATAGAGGGGTTCAGTGAACGTGGTGCTGAGTGTGTGTGTAGGTGTGTGTGTGTGTGTGAGTGTGTGTAAGTGTGTGAGTGAGTGTGAGTGAGTGTGTGTGAGTGTGTGTGTGAGTGTGTGTGTGTGTGTGTATCAGAGGAGACTCTGTAGAAGGACACAGTGCCGGCCGGACAGTCCACATACACTCCTACCCTCCTGCAGCCGGAGGGAGGAGGAGGGAGATCAGTGTAGAATAGACAGCGAGTGGGCGGAGCCACTGTCAGTCATTCACTAGTTCCAGCCAATGAAATCACAAATAACTGCTGGCATATTTGCATATTGATGAGGCTGAACGACTTCCCACCCAGCTGCGCAGACTCTGCTGTTTTCAGACCGGCTCCTCTCTGAACACCCCTGCACTGTGGAAGCTCTGCTTCACCAGAAGGAGGAACACCAGCATCCACAGCTGCTCTGGACTGAGCTGATCTGAACAGGGTTAGAAGATTAACATCATCCCCACCTTCAGCTTCCTGTCCTTGTGGTGGTCCATTACCACTTCCTGTCCATTAGCCGGACTCAACAACAGCGGTCATGTCCTCTCCAGATTATGTCCTGAGCTGAAGATCACTGCAGGAGTTCTCCCTCATCGTCAGATCAGAAGACTAATGAAGCTGATCAGATTTATTGGAAGGTCGGTGTGCATCAGGACCTGTGAGAGATGTGGGTCAGTCTGCTGTCCTGCTGATGTCTTCTAAACAGATGTCCCAAATCCCCACCACCACCACCACTGTCCTCCACAGGCCTAAAAGCCTAAAGGCCAAAACAGCAGAACTGTGACGTTAGTATCGCCCTCTGAAAGGGGCTGGAGACGTGTCCTCAGGTTCTTCTAGAAGTTTCCCTCCTCTAATCTCACACGCTTAATCATGAGCATTTAGAAAATAGGCCGAAACATTAGAACCACCTGCAGAGCTGCTGCTGGTCCTCCACGTGCCACCAAAACAGCTTCCTCTGAAAGACCTCTGAAGGTGGAATCTGCAGGTATCTGGAACCAAGACACTGAAGAAGACTGGCTGATGTTTGTTTATTTGTTTATTTATTTATTTTTACATGATCAATTTAAGATTTTCAAGGTTAAATGAAGGTTATTGGATAAAATACAAAAGTACTAAATATTTAATAATTCAATATCTTAAAGACTGTAAAGCCACTGTATCCATTCTAAAGCACATGAGCATTTTCAGGAACTTCTAATACTGGTTAAAAGAGTTAATACCTGCATGGAAGAGCTGGAGTAACAGATGACTGTATCATTATTAATAAATACAAATATTCATTTCTCATTAAAAGAGAGAGAGAGACACTGCTCAGCCTCCCGCTGGCACATCCCAGCAGACCCTGCAGGTCCTGTAAGTTGGGAGGAGGGGCATCCATCGCCTCAGTGAGCCTTGAGCTCCCATCACACTGACTTGCTGGCTCACCGGTTGTCCTTCCTTGGAGCATTATTGGTAGGTACTGACCACTGTATACCAGGAACACTCCACAAGACCTGATGCCTGATGTTTTGGAGATGTTCTGACCCAGTCGTCTATCTAGAACATCACAGCTTGGTTCTTGTCAAAGCGTCTCAGATTCTTACGCTGGTCCATTTTTCCTGGAGCACTGAATTACGGATGTAGGGGCATGTCCAGACTCTGGGAAGGGCTTGTTGATCAGAAGGTCCTCACATCTCAGTGATGATGGTGAGGACGAGGGTCTGTGTTTGAAGGAGGTTCACTGTTTTCCAGCAGAGTTTAGGATCAGAACCTCAGAGTTGAAACTGCTCGTTACAGTAATTAGCTGTGTGCTGAGGAACTGCTGGAGTAGCCTTGTTTCAAACCTGCTGAGAAACAAGCTGGTCTGAAAAGGACCTGGATGAACAAGCAGCACGTTTCCTGCTGTAGCTGTGAGGCTAAATCCTGAGAGAACCAAGAGGCTATTTCAGGGGTTTTTAATGCACAGGTTCTTGATGGGAGTCTGCTGGGTTCTGATAAACAAGCTCCTGGCTTTATTTACAGCAGGGACCAAAACTAACTCTGTGCCCTTCGACTTCGGCCAAATCCCACAAAAACGCCTGATCATGAAAGGGTTTCTAATCATTTCAGATCCTGCAGGTTGTGGACTGGAGTGGTTCCTGCGTTCACAAGCCGTGGTCACTCCAGAATACACCAGAGTGGGAGATACTGGGAGAGATACTGGGAGAGACCCACATCGATCAGAGGAACCTAAACTACTGTAATAACAATGTTACCAAGACAAGGGGAAAAGGGGTCTCAGCTAACTCCTAAAGAAAGCCCAGTCTTCATGAAGGGAGGGAAGGGAAGCAGCCCTCACTCTGACCCCCCCCCCCCCCCCCCCCCAAAACTGTACATGGGGGAAGTGTTTGAGGGCTTGATCAGTGCTTTACACACACACACACACACACAGTTATTCTATATCACACACACTGAGGAATCAGAATAAAGAGTAATCCCAGCATAGAGGGGTTCAGTGAACGTGGTGCTGAGTGTGTGTAAGTGTGTGAGTGTGTGTGAGTGTGTGAGTGTGTGTGAGTGTGTGAGTGTGTGTGAGTGTGTGAGTGTGTGTGAGTGTGTGTGTGTAAGTGTATCAGAGGAGACTCTGTAGAAGGACACAGTGCCGGCCGGACAGTCCACATACACTCCTACCCTCCTGCAGCCGGAGGGAGGAGTAGAGAGATCAGTGCTGTTATAATGGTGATAAACAGTGTAACTGTTATCAGAGCAGTTCAGACTCCAGGACTTCTCGTTCAGTCCAAATCCACAGTCTGAACCTCCTCCTTTCCTGCTGATGCTTTTATAAGTCAGAGCTACATCAGCTCCTCTCCCGCTCCACTCAGCCTCCCAGTAACAGCGTCCAGTCAGACTCTCTCTACTCATCACCTGCTGCCTCCACCCATCAAACCTCTCTGGATGATCAGGATACGACTGCAGCTCCTCTCCACTCACCACCTTCCTGTTCCCCTCACTCAGAGAGAGACGTCTGTCAGCTGTGTTTGGGTCCAGTGTGAGATCACAGGCCCCTGAACACAAGAAGAGACATTAGTGTGTGTGTGTGTGCGTGTGTGTGTGTGTGTGTGTGTGTGGTGAATGAGAGAGAGGCAGAGATACTCTGTGTGTGTGTGTGTGTGTGTGTGTGTGGGGTGTATAAGAGAGAGGCAGAGATACTGTGTGTGTGTGTGTGTGTGTGTGTGTGAAGGACAGAGAGATAGATACACAGTGTAAGAGAGACATGGTGTGTATGTGAGAGAGACACAGAACGTGTGTGTGTGAGAGAGAGTGAAAGATACAGTGTGTGTGTGTGTGTGTGTGTGTGTATGTGTATGTGTGTGTGTGTGAGTGTGTGTGTGTGTGTGTGTGTGAACTTACATTTCTTCAGTCCTGGTTTGATTCTGATCTTTCCTCCATGTTCCACTCTAAACACACACACACACACACACACACACACACGCACACACACACAGCAGTGGACTGTTACAGTACATCACGGTTTCACAGCACCACAGGTTTAACCTGCTGCACCAGACAGAACCGGTACTGACCCGAGAGAAGACACACACTGTAATTGTACACTAGATGGTGCCCCACACACACACACACACACACACACACACACACACACACACACACACACACACACACACACACACACCAGACCTAACCCTGTTTAACCCGTTACCGTGGTTATTTTTGCTTGGTGATTGAACCAAGTGATTATAACCCACCTGTATCCACTTTCACTCCCTGCACTGTTCTTTATAACCCACCTGTATCCACCTTCACTCCCTGTACTGTTCTTTATAACCCACCTGTATCCACTTTCACCTTTAATACTGTTCTTTATAACCCACCTGTATCCACTTTCACCTCTAATACTGTTCTTTATAACCCACCTGTATCCACTTTCACCTTTAATACTGTTCTTTATAACCCACCTGTATCCACTTTCACTCTCTGTACTGTTCTTTATAACCCACCTGTATCCACTTTCACTCCCTGTACTGTTCTTTATAACCCACCTGTATCCACTTTCACTCCCTGTACTGTTCTTTATAACCCACCTGTATCCACTTTCTCTCCTTGTACTGTTCTTTATAACCCACCTGTATCCACTTTCACTCCCTGTACTGTTCTTTATAACCCACCTGTATCCACTTTCACTCCCTGTACTGTTCTTTATAACCCACCTGTATCCACTTTCACTCCCTGTACTGTTCTTTATAACCCACCTGTATCCACTTTCACTCCCTGTACTGTTCTTTATAACCCACCTGTATCCACTTTCTCTCCTTGTACTGTTCTTTATAACCCACCTGTATCCAATTTCACTCCCTGTACTGTTCTTTATAACCCACCTGTATCCACTTTCTCTCCTTGTACTGTTCTTTATAACCCACCTGTTTTCGCTTTCACTCCCTGTACTGTTCTTTATAACCCACCTGTATTTGTTGTGTATATAGCTGTAATCCTCAGTGTGAACACATCAGTATAAAGTTCAGTAATATTCAGACATTTAGGATCTTGTTCTGATCTGTTTTCTCCTTTGGGGCCCAAATTTCACAAAGATCGTAGTTAAATGGCATCACATGAATCAATTTCTCCACCATTTAGGGTGATGGTAATGCTATGAATGTGTAAAACCATTGTAATTGTTCACTTTCACATTTAGCTACACCATACACCACTGCACTGACCATTACGTTATAATTCATGCTGTTCATTCAGTTTTGTATAAATTGGTGGTGGAACAAAACCTTTCTATACATTTAAATATTGTAAATATGTCCACTGAACCTGCCCCAGGCTTTAATAACTACCAGTAATCCTTCATTTCTGATTGTTTGTGGAAAATCCAGAATTTCTCTCTAAAACACACACACACTCACACACACACACACACACACACTCCTCTAAACACAGCGGTCCGTACCTGAGTGTCTCCAGTGTGCAGTGTGGATCCTCCAGTCTAGCTGAGAGCAGCTTCTCTCCTGACTCTCCTGGGTGGTTGTAGGTCAGATCCAGTTCTTTCAGGTGAGAGGGGTTTGACCTCAGAGCTGCAGCCAGAGAGGAACAGCCTTCCTCTGTGACCATACAGCCAGACAATCTGCAGAGAGAGAGAAAGTTAATGTTTGATGTGTCTGAGTATTCTCTCACTCTCGTCTTCTTCTCACTGAGTCTGTTTAACATCAACGATCCACAATGTCCAGAATCAGAGTCGTCCCACAGAGACGTCAGAAGTCTCACTCCACTGACTGCAGTTCCCTGCCTGGCCACCAGAGCTCTGTCTCACTGTAAAATTGACTTGTCTGGGCAACCTATCTAACTCCCACACCTGCATGCAGTCAGCCCCCTCCTCAGCCACTCGCCTGAAACTCACTCCACACACCAACTCCCTGTGAAGCACTACCCGTTTACCCCGGCCTACTGAGTGCTCTGTTCCCAGTCACCCCAATCCTGAAGATCACCTGTGTCTGCTCTATAGTTCAGTATAGGAGCCCGGGCTTTAGTTCAGGCTAGCTGTGAGGTACTGGTTCCTATTCTGGGACGATACTGATCGTTATTTTCTGACTGTTTATCCTGTGAATGACTTTATATCCTTTATATCTTCAACCTTGTTTGTTGACTTGTTGTCTGTATGTTTTGCCTTGGATTCAGACCTACTGCCTGGTTTTGTGACTACGAGTTTGCCTTTGACCATTTGGACGTGTTCCTTTCCTCCTTTATCATCTTTTGCCCTCCGGAAGCGATCCTGCCTGTTTTATGACTACGAATCTGGACTACGATATTTTAATTAAAGCCTCTTTTTCATTTTCATCCTGCGAGCGTCTGATTCTGGGTGATGTTACACCCTGTCATGGACTGATCTTTGGCCACTGATATTGTGCTCTGCCTTTTTGACTGCATTGTAGTTTTTGCCCTTTTAATAAACCCAGCACATGGATCCATCTCGACTCCTTGAGTCTAAACTGTCACATTTTTTATTTATAAAATTTTACATTTTTAAAACTGTGAATGTAACAGTTTAATATTTATCATTTAGAAACTCTGACCTGAGAATCTGCAGTTTACAGTGTGAACTCTTCAGTCCAGCAGAGAGCAGCTCCACTCCTGAGTCCTGCAGGTCATTGTTACTGAGGTCCAGCTCTTTCAGGGAGGAGTTCTCCAGCTTTAAAACTGATCCCAGAGCTTCACACGTCTTCACTCCAAGCTTACATGAAGATAGTCTGTGAAGAGAGAGAGAACACGTCTGTTACGACCCTGTGTGTGTCCTCTGCTGACTGCTAGTGGAATAATTGGGGTAAACTGGGGCCTGATGGTTTATAAGGGACTTGAGACCAGTAGTGGGGTGCTTGCTCAGACCCAGGGTAGACTCCCAGGAGTGTTGGTAGATCTTGGCTCCCAGGATGAAGCTTGGATTATTGTAATATTGCCCATCTGACCACCATTATTTTAATCTCTCTAGGAGAGTAACAGTTTTCTGTTGCAGAACATGATCCCCTTAGATGACCTCGGATCACGAGTGGTGACCCTTACGTCCTCTAGATGTCTGACTTTTAAAACTGTCCAATAGCTCTCAATAAAGGAAACTGTATCTACATCTATCCTTGTGTGGTTTTCCCTTTTATATGTTGTGGTCTTCTACTGGCCGGCCAAAACACATCTTACAGTTCATACAAAAGTGAACGTCTGAATGGAAGATCTGTACTGAAGATTTCAGTGTTTCCACTTTTGCTTGTAATGCCATCATTTGATTTAGTTTAGTATTTAGTCATTATGCCAGAATACAGCAGAAAGAGCAGAGTTTTCACTTAGCTGACGCACAACATCAGGTGCAGTAGTGATAAACAACCCAATCAGAACACCTTCAGTCTATTTTAATATTATATGGATGGTTAGAGGAAGAAATACAGAAAATAATAAAAAATACAAGACAGTACTTTAGATTTACAGTTTACTGTTACTCACAAACTCAATTTTACCCCTCAGTAATGAATCCACAGAAACTCTGACCTGAGAATCTGCAGGTTACAGTGTGAACTCTTCAGTCCAGCAGAGAGCAGCTCCACTCCTGAGTCCTGCAGGTCATTGTTACTGAGGTCCAGCTCTTTCAGGGAGGAGTTTTCTGATTGCAGAGCTGAGCAGACAGTTTCACAGTCTTTCATGGTGAGATTACAGTCAGACAGTCTATAAAGAAAGAGTAAACTCAGTTCAGAGTTCAGTTAAAACAGTTTTACAGAGCCTAGTGACGTATTAGCGGTTGTAGTTAGCAACATGTCGCTACTGTAATCGATTAACTCCACTAACATAAATATTATGATTCTACTTTGATTCTACATTTAAATATCCATTATTAAAAGCTTCAGTCTTAAGAAGGAAAGGTTTGATTAATCAGCAAATTCTGCATTTTTAATAAATTCAGATACTCACAGAGCCTTTCTGCACTTGTTCACAGCTGGAAGCAGTTTCATATACGCCGCTCTTGATGTGCTGTATTTCTTCAGGTCCAACTCGTCCAGCACCTCCTCTGAGGTTTGCAGCATGTAGGACAGAGCTACACACTCTGCAGCAGAGAGTTTCTTCTCTGAGCGTTTCTCTGAGTTTAGGAACTCCTGAATCTTCCTGGATAAATGCTGGTCCTTCATTTCAGTCAGACAGAGGAACAGGTTAACAGATCTGTCAGTAGGAAGATCTTTTTTCATTTGCTTTTTGATGTACTGCACTGTTTCACTGATGCTCTCTGAGCTGCTCTCTGTGTGGATCAGGAGGCCCTGTAGGACCTTCTGACTGGACTCCAGTGAGATGCCCAGCAGGAAACGGAGGAAAAGATCCAGGTGTCCGTTCTGACTCTCCAAAGCTTTACACACTGCCCCCTTCAGGAGCTCATGCAGTGGATCATTTTCAAGCCATCTTCTGATCCATGAATTAAAAACACTCCGGTATCTGTTCTCACTCTCAGAGGCTTTATGCACTGCCCCCATCAGGAGCTCATGGAGTGAAAGACTTTCAGGCCATCTTCTGTTCTGTGGATTAAAAACCCTCAGGTGTCCGTTCTGACTCTCTGAGGCTTCAGACACTTCCCAGTTCAGGAGCTCATGCAGTGGATCATTTTCAGGCCATCTTCTGTTCTGTGGATTAAAAACCCTCAGTACCTTCATGTTTTTGCTCAAGTAGCAGTGAAACACATAGAAAGCAGCCAGGAACTCCTGAAAGCTCAGATGGACAAAGCTGTAGACCTTCCTCTGATGAAGCACACACTCCTCCCTAAAGATCTCAGTGCAGATCCCAGAGTACACCGAGGCATCAGTGACATCAATACCGCTCTCTCTCAGGTCCTCTTCATAGAACATCACATTGCCCTTCATCAGCTGTTTGAAAGCCAGTTCAGCCAGTTTCAGAAGCATGGTTCTGTTGGATCTCAGCAGTTCCACTGGATCCCTATCAGAGTTCTCCTCATACTTCTCCTTCTTCATGTTGATCTGAGTGATCAGGAAGTGGGAGTACATCTCAGTCAGAGTTTTAGGGATTTCTGTGTTACTCTGTCTCATGATTCTCTGAAGAACAGTGGCTGAGATCCAGCAGAAGACGGGAATGTGGCACATGATGTGGAGGCTCCTCGCTGTCTTGATGTGGGAGATGATGTTCTGGGCTTGGTCTTGGTCTCTGATCCTCTTCCTGAAGTACTCCTCCTTCTGTGGGTCATTAAACCCCTGGATTTCTGTCACACGGCTGATGTACTGAGGAGGGATCTGATTGGCTGCTGCTGGTCGGGAGGTGATCCAGACGTGAGCAGAGGGCAGCAGCTGTCCTTTAATCAGGTCTGTCATCAACACCCCAACGGATGATGTCATGGTGATGTCAGACACTTTCTCACACTGTGAAAAGTTCAGTGGAATTCTGCTTTCATCCAGTCCATCAAAGATGAACACGACTTTGCACTGGTCATAGATCTTACAGTCCAGATCTCTGAGCTCAGGATGGAAGGCACAGAGAAGTCCATGAAGACTGTATTGATGGTCTTTGATCAGGTTCAGCTCTCGGAATGGAAGCACAAACATGAAATCTACATCCTGATTGGCTTCTCCTTCAGCCCAGTCCAGAATGAACTTCTGCACAGAGACAGTTTTCCCAATGCCGGCAATTCCTTTAGTCAGCACAGTTCGGATCTCTTCTGGTCCTTTAGCTTCTTTCCTCTGGTTTTGTCTGAGACCATCAACCATCACCGCTCCTTTAGGATCTTCTGCAGGTTTAAAGATCTCTGAGCAGTTGATCGGAGTGTCTTCTGAGTATTTGCTGGGTGTTTTCTCCATCTGTAGAACCTCATGTTCTTCATTCACTCCTTCAGTCTCTCCCTCTATGATGTAGAGCTGTGTGTAAATCCTGTTCAGGAGGGTTCGATTCTCTTCTGCTTTGATTCCCTCAAATAAGCTCTCGTACCTGTTCTTCATGCTGGCTCTGTGTCTCTGTGAGACTCTCTGCAGAACATCATCCACTGGTTGGTGGGAATCCTGCTTCATGGACTCCTCCACGTGTGGACGGAGAGCTGAACGGGTTTTGAACCACTTTCTGCAACAGGGACAGACAAAGTCTCCTGACAGAGCAGTTCTGGTCCACAAATGAACAAACACTACATTAACTGATTAAGACTGTGTAGATAACGTTAATACGCAGCTCAGTTCAGACTCCTAAACTGGGCTTCACTTGTGTTGCTTGACCAGAAACCCAGATTACCACGGTAGTTTAGCTACAGCGTGAGCTGGGGTGTGATTACCTGCGTAGTAGTGCTGGACTAACCCGCTAGTTGACGTTGTCATTGTGCTAGCTGAGTTGAACCGACATGCTAACACAAGGAGACCCAACTTCAGCTAACCTAAGATTACCCATTCTCTCTGCAGCACATATACATGTGTTGTGGTAAAATTCTGGTATTGTGCCATTGCTACAGTGCATCCGGAAAGTATTCACAGCGCTTCACTTTTTCCACATTTTGTTAGGTTACAGCCTTATTCCAAATTGTATTAAATTAATCTCTTTCCTCAAAATTCTACACAAAATACCCCATTATGACCATGTGAAAAAAGTTTTCTTGAGAGTTCTGAAAATATACTAAAAATAAAAAACTAAGAAATCACATTTACATAAGTATTCACAGCCTTCGCCATGAAGCTCAAAATTGAGCTCAGGTGCATCCTGTTTCCACTGATCATCCTTGAGATGTTTCTACAGCTTAAATGGAGTCCCCCTGTAGTAAATCCAGTTGATTGGACATGATTTGGAAAGGCACACACCTGTCTATATAAGGTCCCACAGTTGACTGCATGTCAGAGCGCAAACACCAAGCATGAAGTCAAAGGAATTGTCTGTAGACCTCCGAGACAAAATAGTCTCGAGGCACAAATCTGGGGAAGGATACAGAAAAATTTCTGCTGCTTTGAAGGTCCCAATGAGCACAGTGGCCTCCATCATCCGTAAATGGAAGAAGTTTGGAACCACCAGGACTCTTCCTAGAGCTGGCCGGCCATCGAAATTGAGCGATCGGGGGAGAAGGGCCTTGGTCAGGGAGGTGACCAAGAACCCGATGGTCACTCTGTCAGAGCTCCAGCGTTCCTCCGTGGAGAGAGGAGAACCTTGCAGAAGGACAACCATCTCTGCAGCAATCCACCAATCAGGCCTGTATGGCAGAGTGGCCAGGCGAAAGCCACTCCTTAGTAAAAGGCACAAGGCAGCCCGTCTGGAATTTGCCAAAAGGCACCTGAAGGACTCTCAGACCATGAGAAACAAAATTCTCTGATCTGATGAGACAAAGATTGAACTCTTTGGTGTGAATGCCAGGCGTCATGTTTGGAGGAAACCAGGCACTGCTCATCACGAGGCCAATACCATCCCTACAGTCAAGCATGGTGGTGGCAGCATCATGCTATGGGGATGTTTTTCAGCAGCAGGAACTGCCAGACTAGTCAGGATAGAGGGAAAGATGAATGCAGCAATGTACAGAGACATCCTGGATGAAAACCTACTCCATAGCGCTCTTGACCTCAGACTGGGGCGACGGTTCATTTTTCAGCAGGACAACGATCCGAAGCACACAGCCAAGATCTCAAAGGAGTGGCTTCAGGACCACTCTGTGAATGTCCTGGAGTGGCCCAGCCAGAGCTTGAACCCGACTTGAATCCGATTGAACATCTCTGGAGAGATCTGAAAATGGCTGTGCACAGACGTCTCCCATCCAACCTGATGGAGCTTCAGAGGTACTGCAAAGAAGAATGGGCAAAACTGCCTAAAGAGAGGTGTGCCAAGCTTGTGGCATCATATTCAAAAAGACTTGAGGCTGTAGTTGCTGCCAAGGGTGGTTCTACAAAGTATTAAGCAAAGGCTGTGAATACTTATGTAAATATGATTTCTTTGTTTTTTAATTTTAATACATTTTCAGAACTCTCAAGAAAACGTTTTTCACATGGTCATAATGGGGTATTTTGTGTAGAATTTTGAGGAAAGAGATTAATTTAATACAATTTGGAATAAGGCTGTAACCTAACAAAATGTGGAAAAAGTGAAGCGCTGTGAATACTTTCCGGATGCACTGTACGTAAGGGTATTTTTTAGACAAAGTAACTTAGACACTTGATCTGTAATCTGATAAGAAGCATTCTCTGAGGGGTATAGCGGGATTGATCATTTGTTCAAATATATAAATAGAGTAAATATAATTAATAATAGTTGTAACCTGCTCCTAAGATTGGTCTGTACTGCACAAAGCCACAGCGGACCTGAAGGAATCAGTTTTTACAATGTTTTACACACATCATAATAAAATAATACCTCTTGTTGGCAGAAGAAACTAAAAGCTAATTAGTTAATTACAGTAAGAGTAATGTCTTCCTCACTCTGGGACAGGCCAATTCTCACCAGATTACAGAGAGACAGTGCAGGAGTGAGGATGAACTTTAGTGTAAAAAAAGCATGAATAAACTGAAAAAGGTAATAGTGCTGTTAACTGCAATAGCCTCACCTAATCTCTTCTGCCCTGAGCAATAATTACTTAGATTGACCTATTAAATGATGACTGTAATAATGTAATAATGATAATAAGATGAAGAAGAAGAGTTGAGACAGGTGAGCCTAACAAAGATCAAACTAAAAAAGAAAGCAGAGCGGAGTACTTCACCAATACAACCATCCGACACAAACACAAACACACACACACACAGAACATAAAGAATGCTCTCTCTTGCCAGTTCCAGTAGGTAAGAACTTAAATCAGTCTAATTATGGTTATACTGTGTCTCACCTTGGATTAACAAAAATCCTACTGTTCCTGAAGTCAGGAGGGTTGAACATCGATCTGTGACTCTTCATGGACACACAGCTGGGCTCTGGATGTCCTCCTCCGTTACTGAAGTCAGGAGGGTTGAACATCGATCTGTGACTCTTCATGGACACACAGCTGGGCTCTGGATGTCCTCCTCCGTTACTGAAGTCAGGAGGGTTGAACATCGATCTGTGACTCTTCATGGACACACAGCTGGGCTCTGGATGTCCTCCTCCATTACTGAAGTCAGGAGGGTTGAACATCGATCTGTGACTCTTCATGGACACACAGCTGGGCTCTGGATGTCCTCCTCCGTTACTGAAGTCAGGAGGGTTGAACATCGATCTGTGACTCTTCATGGACACACAGCTGGGCTCTGGATGTCCTCCTCCGTTACTGAAGTCAGGAGGGTTGAACATCGATCTGTGACTCTTCATGGACACACAGCTGGGCTCTGGATGTCCTCCTCCGTTACTGAAGTCAGGAGGGTTGAACATCGATCTGTGACTCTTCATGGACACACAGCTGGGCTCTGGATGTCCTCCTCCGTTACTGAAGTCAGGAGGGTTGAACATCGATCTGTGACTCTTCATGGACACACAGCTGGGCTCTGGATGTCCTCCTCCATTACTGAAGTCAGGAGGGTTGAACATCGATCTGTGACTCTTCATGGACACACAGCTGGGCTCTGGATGTCCTCCTCCATTACTGAAGTCAGGAGGGTTGAACATCGATCTGTGACTCTTCATGGACACACAGCTGGGCTCTAGATGTCCTCCTCCGTTACTGAAGACAGGAGGGTTGAACATCGATCTGTGACTCTTCATGGACACACAGCTGGGCTCTAGATGTCTTCCTCCGTTACTGAAGACAGGAGGGTTGAACATCGATCTGTGACTCTTCATGGACACACAGCTGGGCTCTGGATGTCCTCCTCCGTTACTGAAGTCAGGAGGGTTGAACATCGATCTGTGACTCTTCATGGACACACAGCTGGGCTCTGGAGATTCTGCTCTGGATATTTGCAGTCTAGAAACAATATATGGAGACACAATATAAACCTCTTAATGGGCTGAACATAAGATACGATTTTGGTGTGTTTTTAGTATGCAGAATCCACACTTTTTTTCTAAACTGCAGCTCATCTGTATAAAGTTATTTTATATGAATGATTAGAGCAGTAGTGAGATTTATTTGGTATATGAATCGAGAAGCATTTTTATTTCAAATTAAACGCATGTAGATTGGTTACTCTTCACAGAAACACAGTTGAACACTAGAAATTTTGCTGTTTCAATTCTCTAAATATTTAACAGGGAAAAGTAGTCTTTACAAAGTAAAATTCAGATAAAACATTTATTAATATTCGGAACAGTTCTTAATTCACTGCAGTGAATTGCACACACACACACCTTCGGTAATGGGTTTGTCCCCCATTGCCTGTGTAATTTTCCAATGGCCAATCATAGCAATAGTCACCCCTTATGGACACACAACTAGACACTAGAGAGAGAGGCATCTCTGGGTTTCCATCCTAATCTCATCACACAAAATATCTCCGTATGGCTAAACCCAACTGTAAATGTCCCATTAAGAAGACAAACAGATCTAATTTCCCACACTTGTAACCTGTGTAAATATTGTAAATGTTTAAAATGTATCTTTCACTCCCCAAGTTACAGCTCATATATGGAAACAACTGTGCAGAAATCATTACTGATCATTTCTGAAACACATTGCTGCATTTTTTAAAAACAAGATTAAGAAAAAAATGTGCATACACACAGTCAGCTGATAAACTCACATATCTAAAAGCACATTCTGACCCTTTGTATTGAGCATCCTAACAAACATCACAATTGCAGTTGGCTTGGCTATGTTGACATTACCAGGCCTTTGAATTTGAATTCACAAAATATTATTTTGAAATATTTATGCTGGGTAAATCAAATCCCCCACATGCCAAGAACCTCAGGAATAGCGAAGAGGGTGGTGCACCGTTTCTCTGGGCATCTTTGCTTAAACAAACCTAATCATCAAGAGTCATAAGAAGAAAAACATTCCTACAACCTCATTTCCCAAGCCAATGTGTGAACTATGCTTCAGGACAGAAGCCAGAGGAGATATGCTGAATATGACTTTATGGCCATAATCAGCAAAGATGTGTTCAGAGAGAAAAACTGCATTTAATGAAAAGACAACCCTGCCGTGTGTGAAGCATGGGGATGGATCTACCATACTTTAGGGTTGAGTTATCAGCTTTATAAAAAAATTCTAAGCTTTATAATAAAAAATATCCTAAATTAACAAACAAACAAATAACAGCTATAATACAGGGACTGGTTGTGACGTCACAATACTGACAAACATTAAAACACAAATATAAAAGAAACAGCATGCTATAGATCATGTAAAACAATCTATAATATTCTAATTGAAAAATAACAATAAACAAAATAATAAATGTATGGCTATTTCATATTAAATACCCAATAACATCTAGAGAATCTCTGACGTATGACTTTAACGTGAGAACAAAAGGCTTAATAAAGTCTTCATACGTTCATAAATATTCTCTGTAGGGTTTCCATTGCCACTACCAATGTCTCCCCTTTAAAGGAGTGTCCAATCCAATATGTACCCTAGGTAGTGTACAAATAATAGGTGTAACAGGATGCTCAAGGATGACAAAAATATATATAGCCTTCTATGTTTTAACACAAATTTTTTTTTTTTTTTTTTTTTTACACTGACAAACAATTTAACTCAGTTTTATTTATGAAACCTGTTTAACAGCACACACCATCACAGAACAGCTTTAGAGAGGAAATAAAACAAAGAGCCAAGATTAAACCAACATTAATTAGTGGAAATCACATTTTCTCTCTCTAATAAAAATATAATATAGACTATAATAACTCACTTCAGCACAGGAGGTCTTCCTCCGCAGCTGGAAAGGAGCTTTGTAGGCATGTTTCTCTTTATACACACGCAGCTGTAGACAATAGCAGATACTTTCCTGTTAACAGTTCATCCATAAAAATACATTAGGCAATAAAAACAGCATGATCAAATAAAAAACAAAAACCTCTGATATCAAAATAATTAAAGTGTTGTATGATTTGGTCACTCATGCAATTAAAATAGGATATTAAAGAGCACCTGTGGTATGAACACAACTATCTACCCAACTCTGACCGACCTTACATTAAACAGTAATGTGCTTTAAATTCAGACTAACTGCCCAACTGTGATCAATAACTATCTCGTTAGTTCAGAACTTAGCAACTGACTTCATTCAGCTAATGACTGGGTTCTGAAATTGCTGCTATCACCCCTAATGAGAGCAAAGTGTTGAGTAAGTATTTCCTTACCTTACACAGTAATCAAATACATGTGACAAACAAGCTCAATGATGGAGGTGCTTCAGCTGGACATCAGAGATGCTGGTATGTGTGAACAGATGAGACATTAAAATATGAATAGAGATCTAAAAACATTATTAGAATAATAATATTACTGAACGATGTGAAACTGAATAAATAATAAAGAAAAACAAGAAATAATGAAACACTGTTATATGATTCAGTAATACTGGTAATTGAGTTAGAATATTACAAATGATCATAATTACTGTTGTTATTATTATTAAACATAAGGAACCAGGATTAAGAAACACTTCTCTAAAGAACCGTTTGCTCCCCCTGCTGGTCAAACAGCGCCCCTGTACCTCAACACGCTTATAAAAACAGAAGTTTGAGGTCTGCTTGCGCCCCTGCTGGTCTGTACTGGTCACAACAGCAGTTTATATCGACGCAATTCTGAGAAACATCACACTAAACAGCGAACTTCAGGACTGTGATCATTAAATATGAGTCTATGATCATATTTCAGCTTCAGTTTCCAGCATTACTGCACATTTACACCTGTTTACACAAACACCCTGTTCTCCAGGCCCGTCTCAGACCTCCATTTTGGAGACTTCCTCTTCAGGTGTAATCCGACCCTGATCTGAGCTGAAAGAAGGGTTCTGCATGTGAGGAACCCTTAGAACCTGTTCTACCTTTCAGCTACAGGTGGATGTTCTACATTCTCCTTAGTTCTGAACTTACCGAGTGAATCCAGACGCTGCAGGAGCTTCTCTCCTTCTCTAATGGAGGAGGACGATCTTACTTTCGGTTTCTCCTCCCTGCCTCACTTATTCCTCTTCTACCAGTTTGCTCCACCTCTTTATTTTCGAGTAAAAATTAATAATTTATTTTCAAGTCTCCTAACACTACATTGGCCCACCTATATAATAAGAACAACCTTGTAAGTTGCTCTGGATAAGAGCGTCAGCTAAACGCCATAAATGTGATGTAAATGTATTACTAGAATAACCTTTCTTCTTCTGCTTTCCAAAGGAAATACTGTCCCTTTAAACCCAAACACACAAATCACACACTTTAATGAAACCGTTGAAGAACAGATTAAGATTAAACTTATTATTAGGGATGAATATACTGAATATGACTAAAAACACAAACAATATTTCCTACCTTTATATCTACGTCCTCTGGTTCAGCTGGTTCAGCTCAAGGATATATTCAAAACAACGCACTGACTTCCTGTAAAACCAGTTGCCCATATCTGCTAGAACAGAAAACCAACCCTGACAACTTTCTGTTTGGTCTGTTTGGTTAAATATATGTTTTAGCTTGGCTTTGTAGATACTGTTCACCTGGATACTGTTGTCTTATAAATTATTGTATCTCTTTAAACCCTCTGATAAATCCACTTTTACTGTTTTCACTTTTAACACACTGTGTACCTGGCAGTTGTTCTTTACATTGGGTCTAAATTGTAATTTTCTTTTTTCTGCTCAAATACGTTCAGATTAAGCTTAGTTTAGATTTCAGACGTGAGAAAAAGATGTCTTGCTGACGTCTCAAACACTCACAACTACTCCCCCCTGCACAGGCACATACTTTCCCAAAAAAAGCTAAGAACACCATGTAAACATTAGATCTGGAAAGCGAGAGAAGCGTCAAGTTCTCCTTGACAGAGTAAAAACACACTCCATCTCCATCTGGTGCCCTTGAGATGTAACTACATTTTATATACCTGATCTCTCACATGCTTTATGATGTGCGCTTACAACAACAAGCTAAACCATTATGAACACCTGCCTAATATGCTGATATGTTGGTCTTTCACACCAAAACAGCTCCCTCTACAACACCTCTGCAGCATCTGGAACATTCACCAGGACTGGCTGACTGACTACATGTGGGGTACGGGGGAGAAGCTGCTCGTTTGTTAATTTATTCATGTATTTTTTGTCAAACCATTGCTTTATATTATCACTTTAAGATATAAATAGACAATCACATGTTAAAAAGGTCCTTCATGGCGTTGACAAAGGTCCATGGGAAAACAAAATCCACTGTAAATCACATGATGGTATTCAGAGCCATAAATACACTTTATGTCCAAATGTTTGTGGACACCCCCCCTTCTAATGAATGAACTTGGCTACTGTACCAGTTGCTGACACAGATGTGCAAATGCAAACACAGACACATAGCTTGTATAATCTGTAAAAGTATTGCCAGTAGAATAGGATTATCCACTTGTCAGTGGTTTAAAAGTTATGGCAGCGAGGTAGCGAGTGTTTAGTAACGCATTAGGCCACATTAGGTCAAACCAAGCCCAACATGGATATTTGGAACTTGTAGGACTTTGAAGAAACTGTGAATTGGAGGATGTGCCGTTTCGGTAACAACCATATAAACTTTACTGCGTCAGTTAAAAAATATACATACATGTTCTGCATTTTGCTCTTAAGAGACTGAAAAGACGCCTTATGTCTTTATAGAGAACTGAGGAATGAATAGATGAAGACTGTCAATGATTGTCAATGAGTTCAGCTGGTCTTCTGAAGCCACACTGCAAACCTGTGGTAGAAGAACAGTTTTTGAAACCCTGATTTATAAGAGGACATCAGTTTAAACACTATTACATCTGAATTTACCAGAAGAATGGTGTTTGATTTTTAGAGGCAAAGAGGTGTTCCCAGCAGAAAGGTCTGAAGGGGAAGTTAATACTGTTCCACCATAGACTCCCTATTATGTAAGCTAAGGGACACATACTATACATACCCAAACTAATATATATACTATATATATATATATATACCCATACTAATATATATACTATATATATATATATATACCCATACTAATACACATAGCTAGCTTACAAGCTGTAAAACTACCCAGCAAATAAGCTAGATCCACAATCTGTTGGCATTCAGTGAAACTGGACTCTCCTCCTGAGGTAAAATTCCAGGCTAATGTATTTTACTGAGGTAAAATATCTGAACAAGCCAGTCAGCAGTGAGGGGGATGGCGAGAATGGCTTTTCTATGACAAAATAAATCAATTTTAGTCACATAAATAAAGGCTAATTAGCTAGCTACTCGCCTTAAGTAATTAGCTGACCCTTAACTCGACCTTCAGCGCTATTGCTTTCATTTGGACTAGTTTAGGCTGCGTTCCCTCATATTATTTATTATTAATATTCATTAATATTTACCTATACATTGTTAGGCGAAGCTAACTCGCTGCTAGCCCAGTTAGCTGCTGTCGACCGTTAAATCCGTTAGCGACTTCACGAGCGCGGCCAGTTTGAATCTGACAGGAGAGCGGCCTCGCGCCGGCTCACAGCGCCCGCGTTTCCCGCCCTTTCAGCCTAAATATCCACAGCTCGGAAAGTCATAACTTTATTTTTAATAGTTTTATGATTTTAAGATTTTAAGACTTTCTCATTTTAAATATGATTTTACTACTAATATCAACATCGGTGAAGCTATTCCGACATTTTACTAATACAACGTCTACAAGACAAGATACAAGACACTAGTAATAATTCTAGTTTTATATTTTATTGTAAATGTTGTTTAATTGTTAATATTCGTGCATATTAATATTGTTTCACTAGTACTTGTAGATACTGCGCATGTCTGTGGCAAGCTGTTTTAATCTAAACGCCACTTATATTAGTAAAAATTAATTTTACTATTTTTTATTTTTGAAAATCTAATTTTAGTATAATATTTCACCATAATTTTAAATTTCTGCTATCTAAATTTCATTATCTGTACTGGTGAAGCCAGTCTGACATTCCCTAATTTACATTACATTTGACTAAAACTACTGCAAAAAGTGAGTTACAGACATTAGTACTAATTCAAGTTTCATATTTAATTATTAATATTATTTCATAATATATAAAGTTAATATGTGTGCATATTAATATGATTTTACTAGTATTTGTAGATACTGTGCCTAAAACTTTATTGTAGAGATCTGAATCTGCATATATCTATGGCAAGCCATTTTAGCCTAAATACCACCAAGTTATAACTTAGTCATAAACTCAAATTCAAGATTAAAAATATATTTTTTTACTCGTATAATTCTAATTTTAGGTATGCTTTTGTATTATTAATATCTACATCGGTGAAGCCATTCTGGCATTATATTATATTAAATAATTCACATTTACTAATAAAAAAGTAAGTTAAAGACATTAGTAATCATTTAAGTTATAGACTTTATTGTAAATATTATTTAATTGTTAACATTCGTTCATATTTGCATTATTTTCACTAGTAATTGTAGAAACTGTGCCTAAAACTATATTGTAGAAATCTATGGCAAACTGTTTTAGCCTAAATACCACCAGCGATACTCACATAGAATCTCATCCTCTATAAGTACAATTTTACTGGTAAAAGACTCTATTGAACTGTATCTACAGTCATTTCTACAACTGTAATTCTATACAGCTGTACTGTAAACTCTGAGCCCTGTTGGGCCTTGCGTAGAGAGCATGGCTGTAGTATGGCTGACCCTGCACTCTGATATGCCAAGATAACTATTTTGCCATACTGTGCAATTATAATGACAATACGTTTGTGAATTTATATATATATTAATTAATTAATTAATTAATATATATATAAATTAAA
>NC_132892.1:1568885-1593885 GCF_030463535.1 Salminus brasiliensis | reverse complement strand
ATCTTCAGGCCGGTCGAGGCAGTTGTCAGAGTCTGGTCTAGGACTCTTTCCCTTTTTCTTTCCCTCAAATCTGACAAGCTCTTAGTCACTTATCCTTTTGATTTTTGCTTCTGCGTGGTAGGCGGTTGCTACGCGACGCCGTTAAAATAAGCCTCTCTGTATGTGTCATCGCAGACGAGGGCTTTCCATTTTAGATGGCTGTGGTTTCTGCATTTCTTGGTATTTCATAACTGCGTTGCCTCTTTATAGGATGCTGCCTGTGGGCTGTTCTGTCTCCCTGCTGTTATGAAGTTATGAATCATGCTGAACTGTTCCTCTTTGCTTTTCCGGGGCCTAGAGGCAGGAGAAGAAGCCCGCAAACACCAGAGCCACAATCGACACCGGTGAACCCTGGCTCTCGATAGGCCTCTTAGGTTCAGTGTGCTGAAAATCGAAGGGCGGTGTGAAGTAAATACTCAGCTATTTTTAACGGCGAAGGCAAGGTGTGAATGCTTTGCTGTTCCCAAATCAGTACCAGTCAACCAGTAATTTTATTATTTTATTTATTTGTTTATTTTTTGGACTAAATTTTGATTGAATTTCCTTAAGGTGGCAAAAATCAAACTTACCCAACTGTAACTCAACTGTACGATCAACCAAGACATGTTTGGTAATTTAATTTCACGCTGGAGCTTCAAGGTTAATGAAGCTACTTGTTCAGTAATAGATGTTAACAGACTTGCTTAAGTAGTTTCAGACACTGTAAGACACATCTCGGCTTTCTGATGAGGCCGTCCTTAGCTTCACTGTTTTGGGATAATGTGGACGGCCTACAAGCTCCTAGACAATCCCTGTAGCCAGTCTTAGTGGCCAGCTAACTGTGTAAATACCCCCTGTCCTGTCATACTACCAGCAGTTTAGCCCCACCCACTCACACTGAAGTTACAAGGAGTGTTTCAGCCATGCCTTTTTTTTTAAATAAGACGCAGTGAAGGCCAGCCAATCAGAACAGAGCTTTTCAGCTTCACAGTTTTGGGATAATAAGGACAGCCTGTAAGCTTCTAGAGAGTCCCTGTAGTCCCACTTTCGAGATTCTCGGCCTGTATTTGCACGACAAACGCTGGAGTTTATTAGTCAGCAGCTTCTTTCAGGTTTCTGAGAAGAATGCTAAAACCCATACAGGTGGCCTTTTCGTCACTGCCACACCCAAACAGGCCAAATATCCAAGGCAGCACAATGCAGCTCTATTGATTTAGCCTCTTTTTACACTTTAAAGTGCCACATTGTGGGGTAGGAGGGACTAAATGGTACTCTGTACCATGTAATTTAGCACTGCAGCGATAAAAATTTGCTATGTTGTCCGGGCCTACCTGCAAAGGAAGTTCTCAGTTATATTATTATTTAGTAATTAATCCTAATGCAGAAACTCTTGAGAATTATTTGGTAAGCGTTTGGTTTAGCATGTCTAATGGTGTCCCACAGGGTTCAATGCTGGGATCTATGAAACTAATGTTAGTTAAGAAAGTGTGGGCTTGCACACAGGGTTTAAGAAGTTAACAACAGGATAGAGCAAAAGTGGAACCATCTTGGGGTCCAGAGGGACTGATTTTTAGAACCACCGAATGATGAACCCAATCTTTAAGCTTCAGTCACAGTAGAAATGTGCGGTTCTCCTCACCTTGAGCGAGGAAGGGTCGTAAAGTTGGTTACTCTTAACGAAGTAGCCAGCCATAAACACTAAAGTGTCTCAGCTCCCAGATAACTGTGTACATACCACCTGTCTCGTCATACCACCAGCAGTTTAGCCCCACCCACTCAAACTCAAGTTACAAGTTGCAAGAAAGGGCAGCCAATCAGAACAGAGTTCTGTTGTGAGGTGGGTCCTCCATAAGCATCAGCAAGCCTTGGGCTCCCATGACCCTACCTTGGAGCACTTTTGGACTCCACTAGACCTCTGAAGGTGTCCTGCTGTGGTATCTGGCACCAAGACTAAGGTTAGCAGCAGATCCTTCAAGTCCTGTAAGTTTTGAGGTGAGCTTTAGTGACTCTTGGGCGCCCATGAGCCTTTGGCCAGAGCACTTTTGGTAGGTACTGTCCACTGCATACCAGCAACTCCAAACAAGAGTTGCCTATTACAGTGTATTAGAAATTACTACACACCTCCGTTTGATTTAGGCCTGGAGTTAGCACCATGCTAATTGGTGTACATTAACCTCAAAGCACCAGTGCACACTATTGCTTCAGTTCTCCAAGTGACTTATCGTGGTGGTTCTGCTTAGGCCTACTTCAGGCAAAGGATTAGGAGTTTTTGTGAAACCTCGCTTCCCCCTGAGCTGTAAGCCTTAAGAGACTCGTGGTTTGGCCCTGTCCAGTTCTTGTACATTTATATAATGGTCATTTACGCTGTCCTTCGATTCATCTTTCCACTTGGAAATGCGTTTCCAATGGAAGGCGTTTCATCCTGCTGTCGTCTCCACTGTCCTCGAAGGCCCTCGCTGAGTGAACTCTAGCATTCGCGACGTGCCATTTTCCCCACTGGACTTTGGCATCCGCTCTGTGGTGGCGGGTTGAGGCTTAGAGCTGGTGGTGAGAGCGGAGGGGGCGGGGGGAATTTCCTTTTTCTCTCTCTCCAGAGCTCTGTGTGTTCCTTGTGTGTTCTGTCTCTTCAGAGTCTTCATCTGCTATTGGAGATAATAACACAAGCTGACCTTCTTAGATGTTCGCTTAACATTTACTTCTCAAGGCCCTAAATACTGCACAGTAGGGCTCGGCGATACAGTAAAAATACTATATCACAATATTTAAAGACTTTTTTGATGATTTGGTCAATTTTGAAGCGATTTTGCCTGAGAGAGCGACAACTGACCCTTGTTTGATTCCCTTCGGTAAAGTGATGCCTAACTGTATTATAATTTAGGCAGTTCACTCTTAAAAAGAAGGATACTACAAAGAGTTATTTGAGTTATTTCATTTAAGAATCATTTTTGGGTTTGAAGAACCTGGTTCAAGTTTAAAGTCAAAGTCTTTCTGGAACCAGTAGTGGGGTATCACTCTGGGGTATCACTCAATTACCTTTAATTAATTATTAAAGGAAATTATTTTTGTAACACCATTTATGTTTTGAAGAAAGATCTTTTTTTAAGCAAGTTCAGGAGAAGATGGCTGGTCAAAATATATATTTTTATGAACAATTTAAGAAGTTGAAAGATGATAAACAAGGTTAGGTTTGTGTTTCTACTAAAAAAAGGTGCTAGATATATATCTAGCACCTTGTTTTTATATAACCTATACACCTATACAACCTCAGAACTTATATATATTATTTCTAAGGTAGTTCTAAGGTTGTATAGCCTGCAGAAGCTACACGCCAACTTGGTCTTGCATGACGGTCTAACAGGTGCAAATGTAGGGATGACCACATGTTCCCGACTTGCGTTACTGTGGCTCTCTAGTTACCGTGTGAACTATGATGTTTACAAACTTTGTTGGCAGAGACTCCGTGACCTGTAGGGTCATCGCTAAGACAAAATGTCAGTCCTTACTACAGAAGAGCCACACCATTGGTCAATTATTAAAGTGTTGGTTTTCCAGGTTTTTGGGGTCCATTCCAAAAGCCAGACATCCGATCATGAAGTTAGATATCATGAAGGTCAAGCAGTTGTAAATCGCTGCTAACGCTACAGTATCAGCAGCATGCTAAATCACGCCTCATTTTAAATAGACCTTTTGTTGATTTGTTGACATAACAGAGATTAGGCCAAAATGACCTTGTTAGCAAATGTTATGAAGACCCGACTTGCCAAGAGCTAAACTCTGAGGTTGAGCCTCTTAACAAATGAGCTTGATAGCTGATAAATAATAGAGGCAGAACTAAGTGGGCATTGTATTTCAGATGCATCTTCAGAGGCTCTGCAGTGTTGAGTTTGGCCTAAATAGCGACATTACAACTGGTCCTAGGATCCACCCCTGAGGAACTCCCTCACGCCTCACTCATCACTCTTGTCTTTCTTTCAGTTGCACAATGAGGACGACCTCTCTGAATCGACCCCCGCCAGTGAGCCGTCCACCTCCGCCCAGGCCGCCGCTGCGGGAGCCACCTCTGCGCCAACCGATGCGGAGGCTCCACCCCCTCCTTACACCAGCGTGGCGTTAGGAGCCACAGCCGCCCCAGGTTTGTGCAGCTTGCAACAGCGAAGATGTTCCTCCCTTCAGGATTCCGGACAGATATTTATAGCCCTAATATCTTCATAACATCTGATCTGATCTGATCTGTTATCAGCTTCTCTCATGGCCCTCTATTTTTTATTTTAGCATATTTGCATATTTAACCTTAGGAATCTAGTAGAAGGTGTTCTTCTTGGACAGTAGATACAGTTACTCCAACAAAAACAGCATCAGCTCTTTTAATACCCTTAATTTTGAGCGGGTGTCCCAATACTTTTGTCCAAAGAGTGTATATTTCAGTGATGTTCAGTTTGAAACAACTCCATAAAATCTTAAATGCATGCCTACATCATTACATAATATGTGTAGTAGATACTGTTGCTGTCATGCAAAAACATCTATTCACATTGACTTCCATTGAAGGTTTGGAAGGTTCTTCCCTTCTCCTGTAAAGCTGCTAATTTGGAGATGCAATGAACATCAGATCTGTAGATCAGACCTCAGATCTTAATGACCTCCATCCTCAAACATGGCTCTCAGGGTTTGAATTAGGCAGCCGGTTTCCTCGAGTCATTTATATCAAATGGGATTTTTTTTTATTTATTTAATAGAAGGTCAACATTTCTCTGAGGACCTTCTGGCCTACATCGGGTACAGGTTCGGCTCTGCACAGAGCTAGAAGGTGGGGGATTGAAATATACGCTCAAATTTATCGGTATGGGATTTAGCAGATGTATAGAAATCTTTGTGCACATTCAGTCTTCATTCTACATAACTGTGGCTGAATGCAATCAAATCCTCACCGCAATGTTCCAACATCTAATGCTCAGCCCGTGCCCCAGAAGTGTGAGTAGGCTGTGAACTCCCTACTAAAGAAACCGTTGAGAAAAAAAAATCATGACCCCCCCCCCACACACACACACATGCCGTCGATCATGTTTTGGTATCTGAAGTGACATCTGAGTTAGCTTAGAACAGGAGATGCTAACGTTGCTAAAAAACAACGTTCGAATCTGTAAACTCGTCCAAATCCTCCTCGTTTATGTTTTGTCTTGAAATGGCAGTCAAAAAGCTACGCGTAGTTTAAAACCGGAGATGCTAGGCTAAAGCTGCTAACAAACACTGGGCTTAGACTGTCACCAGTCTCATTTTAAATGACCCGGGTTGATCCCTGACCCCAGATTCGGGCGAATCGCAGAGGCATGTTTGGAATTTGACCTGTGCTTCTTTGGTCTACAATGGGGATGTAGGCTTTGTAGGCTAATATTGCTAACAGACTCTGGACCAATGAGGTCTTGAGAACAGCATAGCACAGCATAGCACAGCATAGCACAGCATAGCATAGCATAGCATAGCATATGGATCTCTCTCTCCCGGCTCTGACCGGGCCTGTTCTGTGGAAGTGTACCGTGGGTTTGGTGTGTCTGGTAATGTTGTGGTGTCGATGTCCCCAAACAGAGCGCGCCTTTCCTGGGGACTTCCCCGTCCCGCCCCCCTACAGCGTGGCCACGTCGCTACCCACTTATGACGAAGTGGAGAAAGCTAAAGCTGCAGAGCTGGCAGCCTCCGCTGTGGATGTCATACCGCGGGTAGGACACACACACACACACACACACACTATGTATAGAAACCCACAGGCCAAACCAAGCCGAGCACTCAGCCTCAGGTACAGACAGCCTTTCAGCAGCGGTGTTTCTAAAAGTGGGAGGGTTTAAGAGCCGTGATCTGAAAAGAAAGCAGCTCTTTATTAAATCTGCTTCTTACGAGGATCTGCGGCTGTTCCTAACAGGGTTCTACTGTGAGAGAACCTACACTGAAACCGGACCATATTTTGGTTGTACTGTGAAATATGAAGCTTTGCCCCTACCAGCCCTTTACTACACTGTTTCATATAGTGGTGGGACGGTATCAAGCTATTATTACATCATGGTAATACCGTGTCGTGGTGATATCGTGCAGTGGGGTTTTAATATCACAATCTATTGCGGTAATACTGACTGTGGTGAGGTCATTGTGATGTTACAGTATTGTGATAATATCGTACCATGATAATATCGTACCATGGTAATATCGTATCAGGGTTGTCATACCGGGGGATTATTGTACCATAGTAATATTGTATAGTGGTAATATCGGATCGAGGGATAATATGGTACTATGGTAATATTGTACCAGGGTAATATCAGTCTGTGGTAATACCGGATCGGGGGATAATATCATACCATGATAATATCGTACCATGGTAATATCGTATCAGGGTTGTCATACCGGGGGATTATTGTACCATAGTAATATTGTATTGTGGTAATATCGGATCGAGGGATAATATTGTACCATGGTAATATCGAATCGGGGGATAATGTCGTACCGTGGTAATGTCGTACCGTGGTAATGTCGTACCGTGGTAATGTCGTACCGTGGTAATATCGGATCGGGGGATAATATCGTACCATGATAATATCGTACCATGGTAATATCGTATCAGGGTTGTCATACCGGGGGATTATTGTACCATAGTAATATTGTATTGTGGTAATATCGGATCGAGGGATAATATTGTACCATGGTAATATCGAATCGGGGGATAATGTCATACCATGATAATATTGTACCATGGTAATATCGAATCGGGGGATAATGTCGTACCGTGGTAATGTCGTACCGTGGTAATGTCGTACCGTGGTAATATCGTACCGTGGTAATATCGGATCGGGGGATAATATCGTACCATGATAATATCGTACCATGGTAATATCGTATCAGGGTTGTCATACCGGGGGATTATTGTACCATAGTAATATTGTATAGTGGTAATATCGGATCGGGGGATAATATGGTACTATGGTAATATTGTACCGGGGTAATATCAGTCTGTGGTAATACCGGATCGGGGTAATATTGGATCGAGGGATAATATCGTACCATGGTAATATCGTACCATGGTAATATCGTACCGTGGTAATATCGGATCAGGGGATAATATCATACCATGATAATATTGTACCGGGGTAATATCAGTCTGTGGTAATATCGGATCGAGGGATAATGTCGTACCGTGGTAATATCGGATCGGGGGGTAATATTGTACCGGGCTAATATCAGATCGGGGTAATACCGGATCGGGGGATAATATGGTACTATGGTAATATTGTACCGGGGTAATATCAGTCTGTGGTAATATCGGATCGAGGGATAATATCGTACCATGATAATATCGTACCGTGGTAATATTGGATCGGGGGATAATGTCGTACCGTGGTAATATCGGATCGGGGGGTAATATTGTACCGGGCTAATATCAGATCGGGGTAATACCGGATCGGGGGATAATATTGTATCATGGTAATACTGTACCATGGGATAATATCGGATCAGGGGATAATATCGTACCATGGTAATACTGTACTGGGGTAATATCGGATCGTGGGTAATATTGTACCAGGGTAATATTGTATCAGGGTAATAACATATCGGGTTAATACTGTACCATAGTAATATTGTATCAGGGTAATGGCATATCAGGGTAATGTCATATCACGGTAATATTGCATTGCGATAATCTCATACCATGGTAATATTGTACTGTGGTAAAATGGTATATATTTGTATTAGGGTATTATTGTACCGGGGTAATATCATATCAAGGTCATATTGCATTATTGATAATATCGAGGTAAAATTGTATTGGAATAATATCATATCAGGGTATTATCCGGGGTAATTTATTAAGAACAGGAGATGCTAACATTGCTAACATACAAAACAAACACAGGTCTTAGGCTGTCGCCAATCGCATATCCGTAAACACACGCCCAGATCTTCCTCATTTACTTATTTGATGTAAATCTACAAGTACTTTAACGCTGTAGGATATGCTAGGCTAAAGCTGCCAACAAGCACTGGACTTAGACTGTCACTGATATCATTGCAAACGATCATGATTAATTCCTGAACACAGATTTAGGCGAACAGCCAAGACATGTTTGGTATCTGACGTGTGTTTCTTTGCATTGGAGAAGCTTTGTAGGCTAATGTTGCTAACAAACGCTGGACTCAGACTGTCAAAAATTCAGCTATCAGACGTCACACCGCAACGTAGCGTGGGAAAATTGTAGCATGGGAATAAAAGCTAGTGGTAATATCGTATCGTGGTAATATCGTATCGTGGTAATATTGTGTCGTGGTAATATCGTATCGAGGTAATATGACGTGGTAATATTGTATCGTGGTAATATTGTATCGTGGTAATATCGTGCCGTGGTAATATCGTGCCGTGGTATTATCGTATCGTGGTATTATCGTATCGTGGTAATATCGTGTCGTGGTAATATCGTGTCGTGGTAATATCGTATCGAGGTAATATGACGTGGTAATATCGTATCGTGGTAATATCGTATCGAGGTAATATGACGTGGTAATATTGTATCGTGGTAATATTGTGTCGTGGTAATATCGTGTCGTGGTAATATCGTATCGTGGTAATATCGTGTCGTGGTAATATCGTGTCGTGGTAATATCGTGTCGTGGTAATATCGTATCGTGGTAATATCGTATCGAGGTAATATGACGTGGTAATATCGTGCCGTGGTATTATCGTGTCGTGGTATTATCGTGTCGTGGTAATATCGTATCGTGGTAATATCGTTTCGTGGTAATATCGTGTCGTGGTAAAACCGTATCGTGGTACGACTGTGTTCTGATACCCTGATAATAGCCTGTTGTGGTCATAGTGCATCATGGCTTTCAGCTATTCATGAACAGAGGCTTGAAAGAGCACCAGGCTGTTCCAGCACACGCCGCTCTGAACATCACCGCTGTGAAACTCCTGACCCGCCGCTTCAGCGCGAGGAGCGCTAGCAGTGAAGAAATAAAGGGCGGCCTGTGCGTCGGCAGTGTTATTTCCGCTGTGAAAACCAGGCCGTGGGAGGCATTAGCGGCGGCTCGCTAACGCTCAGTGGTCTGGGAGCCTTCGAGCTGCTCTGAAATTCATTTATCAGACGTTGCACAACCTGAGACTGGATTAAGCAGGTCCGGCCTGTGGCGGGCAGTGAGCGAGTCTGGACGCACAGAGCTTTTATGTAGATGTGAGGTTTACTAGGTACTGAACGGTGAACGCCCGAGCGGCTGTTCCAACAGAACAGGCGGTACCACGGTACCACGGTCCCTGAGAGAGAGGTTGTTAGAAGGGTGTGGTTTGGTCTACAGAGGTGCTGGGAAGTCACCATGGTTATGGTGGTCGTTCCATAATTCTGGTGTGTTGCTAGGGTCTTGCTAGGTGGTCGCTGTGGGTGCTTGCTTGCTAGGGTCTTGCTGTTCAGTTGCTATGATATTCCATATGGTTGGTAGGGCATTCCTATGCAGTTGTTAGGTTATTGTTCCAGAACTATGGTCTATTTGGTGGTTGCCAGGACAATAATAACTATGTTGTATTTAGTGGTTTGTTTGGGATTTGCCAGGCAGTTGTTAGGTGGTTGCAAGGTTGTTTCTGGTGGTTGCTAGGGTCTTGCTTGGTGGTTGTTGTTAGGTTGTTTCCAGGTCGCTTTGGTGTTTTAGATGTCTGGTCTCTTGCTAGAGTTCCTGTGCAGTTGCTATGGGATTCCATATGGTTGCTAGGGCTTTCCTGTGCGGTTGTTAGGTGGTTGTTCCATAATTTTTGTGTATTTGGTGGTCATTGTTAGTAGTTGTTAGGGTGTTGCTAGGTGATTTCTAGAATACTAAAAGGTGGTCTTGTAATGTTTTAGACGGTTGATTTGCAGGGTGTTGCTGTACAGTTGCTATGGTATTTTAGATGGTTGCTATGGCGTTTTTTAGTCAAGTTTTTAGGCAGTTGTTTGATTCCTGTTTCCTGTTTCATAACTGTGGTGTATTTGGTCGGTGTTGGGGTCATGGTAGGCGTTGGGTGTTGTTAGGTGGCTGCTGGGCGCTGATGGGGATGCTATGGTATGCCAGATGGTTGCTGGGGTATTCCTAGAATGCTGCTCTGCAGATGGAGGTCACAGCCTGACTCACTCGCGCTGCACCTGCAGCGGTTTCAGGAGATCCACATCACTTACCGAGAGCTTCAGCATTGATGTCAGACTTTCTTCTGGGCTTTGAAGTCAGACAGGAGCCACATCCTCGCGGTTACGAACCGCCATCAGTGCTGAGTGAGGAAATATAAGCTCCTTTCGAGGCTCTGGTATCGCTTTGTTTGTGCTGAAAACCTGAAGGTCACACGGCAGCAGCACTGAGGGGATTTCTCCCGAGGTCGTGCAGGTTCTTACTTTCAGGAGGCTGCTGTCGATGAATCCGATTTTCTTTTTTCTTTACGGTATTAACATAGTTTTCTTGTTTTTGAGTTTTTTTTTTCTGAATGACTATAAAGTAAATTACATTATCTAGTTATTAAAAAATATATTTATTTCTTTTATAATAAAAAATAATTAATTTCTAATTTAGTATAATAAATATGTAATTTTTAATACAATAACCTATAATAAATACAGTAAAATGTATTTATTTTAAACATATTGGGCCAAATTATATTTAAAAATTCAAATAAAAAGGAATTATCATTCAGTAGAATTAATTTATTTGAATATTTTGTCTGTTACAAATGTATATTTTAATATTTGATCATATAACATTTTGAGAATTCTATAGGGATAATAATGCATAATAATACAGGACACATTTTTAGTTACTATATTTGTAATATTTTTATTTTATGAAATTGTCTACTAAAAATGTCTAATAATTAAAGATTTAATATTTCTTTTTATATATGTTTAATTGTTTATATATATTAATACAAATGTATAAGAAATTAAAGTAGATAAGTATACAGCTAATAGTTTCTAATTATTATAATTATTAAGTCTGGAATTTTTTTTGATACATAAAATAAATGTAAATTAAACATAATATTTTTTAATATATAATATTACATTTATAATTTAGTGAAATCAATATTTTATTTCTATTATGTAGTAAATTAGAATTGTAGCAAAGTATTTATATTAGATATATGTGTGTGTGTGTGTGTGTGTGTGATGAAGATGCAGTGAGCTCAGCGGTGCTGTAGCTGAATCCACTCAGTTTCTCCTTATATAACTGCAGAGTGACGAGTTAAGACTCTCTGATCTTCCATCTTATCTGTTCTTATCTCTGTTCTCTCTACTGGTGACACACTTTCCCCAAATAATCACTCTCTCTCTCTCTCTCTCTCTCTCTGTCTCTCTCTGTCTGTCTCTCTCTCTGTCTCTCTCTCTCTCTCTCTGTCTCTCTCTCTCTCTCTCTCTCTCTCTCTCCGTCTCTCTCTGTCTCTCTCTCTCTCCCTCTCTCTCTGTGTCTCTCTCTCTCTCTGTCTCTTTCTCTCTCTCTCTCTCTCTCTCTCTGTCTCTCTCTCTCAATCTCTCTGTCTCTCTCTCTCTCTGTCTCTCTCTCTCTGTCTCTCTGTCTCTCTCTCCTCTTTCTCTCTCTCTCTCTGTCTCTCTGTCTCTCTCCCTCTCTCTCTCTATCTGTCTCTGTCTCTCTATCTCAATCTCTCTGTCTCTCTCTCTCTTTCTCTCTCTCTCTCTGTCTTCTCTGTCTCTCTCCCTCTCTCTCTCTATCTGTCTCTGTCTCTCTATCTCTCTCTCTCTCTCTATCTCTCTCTCCCTCTCTCTCTCTGTCTCTCTCTCTCTCTCTCTCTCTATCTCTCTCTCCCTCTCTCTCTCTGTCTCTCTCTCTCTCTCTCTCTCTCTCTCTCTCTCTGTCTCTCTCTCTCTCTGTCTCTCTCTCTCTCTCTCTCTCTCTCTCTGTCTCTCTCTCTCTCTCTCTCTCTCTCTCTCTCTCTGTCTCTCTCTCTCTCTCTCTCTGTCTGTAATCAGGAGGAGGATTTTCCTCCGCGGGACGACTTCAGCGATGCTGATCAGCTGAGGGTGGGAAATGACGGTATCTTCATGCTGGCCTTCTTCAGTGAGTTCATCTGTGTGTGTGTGTGTGTGTGTGTGTGTGTGGTGTGTGTGTGTGTGTTTATTATCTGACCTGTTTTAGCTGAAGAATGACAGCCTGCTCCCTCTGGTGGTGGGCCAGCGTTCCTGCGAGTTACTGTAAGATAAGAGATACTGTACTCCGAGCTCTACAGTTCTACAGAACTACGAGGCTAAAGGAGCTCACAAGCAAAGGAAGCTTATGGAAGCTTATACCCCACCAGTTAGCGCTGGTGCTACAAGGCTAATGCCTTGACTGGTGGTGTTTGGGACTGGGTAACGACCTGAGGTCAACATCTGTTCTTCTGTCTGACCCCAGTGGCCTTCCTGTTCAACTGGATCGGCTTCTGTCTGTCGTTCTGCCTGACCAATACCATCGCCGGCCGCTACGGGGCCATCTGCGGTTCGGACTCTCCCTCATCAAGTGGATCCTCATCGTGAGGGTACGTATATACACAGCCTGGAGGGCCTGGATCCTGTACGTGATGTTCTGCACCTGAATCTGGCTAAACAGGGCTTCTGACAATTAACCCACCTGTTCATAGCGCCCCCTAGCACTAGCAATGCTCCCGACACTGGGAGGGACAGGACTTAACGCCAGTCCCCAGCCAGCATCGCCAGTTGCGCTCTCTCAGATTCCGGCTGCTGCCGGTCATAGCGGCCACACGGGTGCTCGTTTTAGCCCTGTGTGCTAATTTTAGCATCAAGGGCTAGTTTTAGCTCTTAGCCTTCATGCAAATGCTACATTTATTATACACATGCTTCCTAATGTATTTGACTATATATATATATATATATTCTGACGTTCTTCTGTTTTTGGGTATTTCAGTTTTCGGAGTACTTCACCGGATACTTCAATGGACAGTACTGGCTCTGGTGGATATTCCTGGTTCTTGGTAAGTGTGTGGAACGCTAGTACGCTAAGCGCTAACTCTGTTATTATGAGTCTAACATCCTAAATGTTAACCCATAAAGAGGTAAGGATAAAAGGAGAGCATAAGGAGCATCACTGACCAGCATGTAGCTCATTTGATGGTTTAGCTGGTCAACCTGTCCAAGCTAGACCAGCCTGGATGACCAGCTTTCCAACCAGCTTAGACCATCTGAAACCAGCAACCAGCAGAAGCTAATTCCTAGAGTAGTTAGCATGATGTCAGCTCTGTAGAGCTAGCATGCTAATCACTGACTCTGGGTATTAATTAGTACAGAAACCGTCATTTTTCATATGTGTATTTAAAGCTGGTACGCTAAGCGCTAACTCCGTTCCGTGAATTTCTGGGTATTCACTTGTCAAACTGTTGGTTCATCTACTGGGAAGCATAAAGAGGAAGTGTGCAGAGCTAGCACGCTAGTCAGTAACTCTCTACTGGGTATTCACCCTAAGGCTAGCTCTTATATTTGGAAGCATAACAGTAACTCATTGTGCTAAGCGCATAGGGGAGAAGCTAGCTTTTTTTTTCTTCTGGAAGTTATTTGCGATGCTAACGCTCCAAATGTTAATTCAGTTCGTAATAAGTGTTTGTAGCTAAAGCTAATGCTAACGCTCTATGTGCTAAAACTCTTCATGTTTCCATTATCTTGTAATATCAGACCAGCTCTGATGTAGAGGATAGGTCGTAAGGCCGGGTTGGTAGATGCTAACTGTATTCTCGGTAATCCTTTAGCTAAAGCTAACGCTAATGCTAACGTGCTACATGTTAAAACTGTCCATGTGTCCATTATCATATCACACCCACTCTGGTTTTGAGTCCAGGTCCAGTCTAGACCTGAATCTGCTTTATGCTCTTTTCATGCAGCCCTCTGCTGCCCTCTGCTGGCTGCTTCGCGGTACAACCATTATGGAGACTGCTGGCCTTACCTAACAGTGGTCTTACCGTGGTCTTACCGTGGTCTTACCGTGGTCTTACCGTGGTCTTACACAGATAGATCAGTTCTACACACTCACAGGTGGTTCTGTATAGAACCGAGGCAGCTCAGAGAACCATTAATAATGTGATCCTCAGGTGGAACACTTTGTGGTGCCACTATTATTTAAAGAACTTTAAATGTATAGGGTAGTATATAGAACCCTAAATGTGTATGTGTGTGTGTGTGTGTGTGTGTGTGTGTGTGTGTGTCCACTCTGCAGGTCTGCTCCTGTTCTTCAGAGGCTTTGTGAACTACCTGAAAGTGCGGAACATGTCCGAGAGCATGGCAGCTACTCAGAGAACACGCTTCTTCTTCCTCTATTAGAGGTGAGCACTAAACACACACACACACACACACACACACACACACACACACACACAGATTTCCCAAAGTCAGCCTACTGCAGTATAGCTTTACCAATTCATCCCACAGCTGTTTACCTCCACCCTTCAGCTGCAGTTTAGCCCCGCCCCTTTAATCTACAGCAGTAATGCTTCACCAGTTCAGCCTATACCCGTTTAGCTCCGCCCACTTCAGCCTACCACAGTTTAACCCCGCCGGTTCAACCTACTGCAGTTTAGCTTCACCAATTCATCCCACAGCTGTTTACCTCCACCCTTCAGCTGCAGTTTAGCCCCGCCCCTTTACTCTACAGCAGTAATGCTTCACCCGTTCATATCTACTGCTGTTTAGCTCCGCCTACTTCAGTACCATGAGAATGCTTATTAGTATTCACTTAATTGTGCAGAGTGAATAAACACACAGCTGTCAGGTTTGAAAAATTATATAATAAAAATAAATTTTTAGTAAAATTATTATTATTATGGTAAAATGACATAAATATGATGAGTATATTAAAAAGATAATAATATATAATAATATAAGCCTATAGCCCTAACCAAGTTATATACTTGATATAGCAGTATTCTGTAATAAACGTGCTCACTAATCAGCACGCTCGCGCTCAGATCCTCTTATCCTCGCGCCGTGATTGCTTTGCAGACGCAGCTCTTGCGCAACATGCAGCATGTTTTATTGCAGTGGAGGATTTGGCTGTGGCTCCAGCAGAGGCCACCCACGTAAAGATCAGCGCCGGGTCACGTTTCACTCTGAGCGCCAAAACCCAGCAACTCCCCCCTCCAGCTTATCGATCACAGCCTGGTTAGAAAGGCCTGCTCAGACCTGAAGAGCTCAGAGTCAGGTTACTGATGAGGATGAGGATGATGATGATGATGATCAGGTCTGTAAATAGAAAGGTGAAGGAGTTAAAGGAAAATAAATAAGTCTGATTAGGCGAGGAGGAGGTGGGAGACCTGAGGGTGTTTAATTGTTAAGCTGATGAATCAGGATAGGCCGTGTGTTTATGGTGTAAATATGAGTTGGCTGGTTTTCCCAATTTTTTTACTCAGAATTTGACAGACCTGTTTTATCACACAGCTGTTCTTATCACTAATATATATATATATAGTTTTTGTTTAATTCAATTATTTATATATATATATATATATATATATATATATATATATATATATATATATATATATATATATATGGGGTGTTTTCTTTGTTTGCATTTTTTAATATATATAATTATTCTTTATTGTTATATATTTTTTAAGATATATATTTCTATTTATATATATTTTGTCACTGTCCAATGCAAAACATGTATTTCCAAAATGATGACTTTACAGGAGAATATATTGGATATAGTTTATTCCAAATAATTTAGAGCCTTTCTATTGGTCCATTTATCCAAAATTCTGCCCAATAAAATAAAAATCACTGCACTAGACGTTTTTAACAGCAGCTATTGTAATCTGGTACATCTGCATTTTGACCTATTTTGTTAAGTATTATATTTTTTATAAAATGTCTTTAAATATCGTAATATAATTTCTTCATGCCATATCACACACCCCTATGTTTTTCCAGTTTGATGTCAAGCTACCGTTGGGGTTTAACTACTAGCAGCTTACTAAAAAAAAAAAAAAAAAAAAAAAAAAAAAAGAAAAAAAGATTCGTCTCCGTCATTCCCACTCCGGGCCGGAGCGCTGCTGCTGCTACTGCACTATGGAGGTTTGGTGGTGGAGCTGCAGGAGGAGAACCTCTCTCCAGAACTGCTGCTGTGTAACACTGCAGAACCCATAGAGTCATATTAGTGTAAAATCCTGTAGTATTACTCTACCACCTCTGCCCACATGCTGCTACACCTTCAGATCGAGCTTCTGCAGCTCTCACACTGTCCAGAAATGCATGTGTACAGCTAGCTGTTCATGAGAGGACGCGTAAAGTGTGATTTGTGTTTACTGCAGTGGAGTAAAAGTGAATGTTACACTCCGCACCTGTAGGGGGAGCCCAGGAGCAGACATATCGACAGCTTTGTTTTATTTTTAATGATGTTTTTTGTCCGTTTCTGTTGTGTTGTGCGCTGAAGTGGCGGCTTGGGCGTTTAATAAATAAGTAATTAATTAATTATTTAATGAAATAAGTGTATATTTATCCCCACTGTTACTCTCACTCTCACCTCCCTCTCTCTCTCTCTTTTTCAGGGTCGCTTCCCCAAACATTCCTCTGTCATGTAAAAATTCCCTGATGATTTGCAACCCGTCAAGTGAACTGGACTAAATCCCACCCGGGGAAGAAGAAAGGAAAGGCGTAGAGAGAGACAACAGGACGAAAAAAAAAAAAAAAAAAGGAGAGGCTCTGCTCTGCCCCAAAAAATGAATTAATAAATAAATAATCATCCCCCTCTGATTAAAAAAAGTGAGGAGCAGTGGCGCCCCTTCGTCCGTTCATGAGTGTAGCTTCTCTAAGTTAACGTCCACACTTTGCACAGCATTTTGCTTCTTAACTAGTTCGGAAAAATAAGAAATGATGGGGGGGGGTGAATAAAATAAGAAGGACCTGTTTTAATGTCCCGTTCAAAAGAACCCGATTTAGTCTTAAAGTTTAGTCTTAAAAACCAAAACAACTAAAGAAAAAACAAAAACAAAACAAACAAAAAAACGCAACAGGAAGTCACCTGCAGCCAAGGCGTCCTATGCAAATGCTAATGTTTCTTTTTTTCGTCCCGAATCGGACGCTAACAGCTCATCTCGGATTTCAGGACCTTGGTGGCTTGTGTTGCATTGCAGTATTACGACACGCCGTTCCGTTTTTGACCCGTGATTGGACTCCGAAACGGCCGGTCGAGCGCTAACGTTAGATAGATCTCTCGTTTTTGCACATTAGCTGAGATTTTTCTCGTACTTCCTTCTGTGAGTCGTTTTCTCGGTCGGTGATTCGGTAACTTCTTTCTGAACTTTCTGAAGACTGGAAGTGCAATTCGCAAGTTTTCCGATTTCTGTTGTTTTCCTGTTTTTTGCACCTTTTCCGTTTCTACGTTTTCTGTCGTTCGTTTGTTCGTTTCATCTATTTTTTTTCTTCTAGGTATAATCGTCATCATCGATGAAATCGTGTGAATTTTGCTTAAGCTGTGAACTCGGATTTAGGTTAGGTTAGCTCTTATCTGCCTGAACTGCCACCCGCTTCTTCGTTGGATCACTCGATTGCGATCTTCAGCAATATCAGTGTTTTACTAAATTAACTTTTGGCTGCGATGAATTTAGCGAATAATTACAGAAGTAAATCCTGAGGAGAAGAAAAAAAAGGCAATGATTACAATTAAACGTACGTTAAATAAAAGAAAAAGGATGAACCTATTTTTTTCGGAGATGGTGATTTTTGGGTATTCTCTGGTTTTCCTCAGAGAGGAATGTCGTGCTATGTGATTAATTTTCTTGTCTTGCAAAATGCCAATAAATAAAATTCCAAACACGACCTGCGAGACTTTTATTCCCAGTTAAGTCCAAGTGACTCAGCCTTTAGCATTTGGGATTCAGGATTTCACAGCATGCTAACACTAAAACTAACTGTGCGCTAAGGTTCCTCATATTTTGGGGGACATTATATATATATATACTCCAGAACCACACAATGGTGTCAGAAAACACAACATACACTGGTTTATACTGGTCTGGTGCTGCTTGACCAGTATACCAGTGTCCAAAACACAACATATACTGGTTTGTACTGGTCTGGTGGTGGTCTGGTGCTGCTTGACCAGTATACCAGTGTCCAAAACACAACATATACTGGTTTGTACTGGTTTGGTGGTGGTCTGGTGCTGCTTGACCAGTATACCAGTGTCCAAAACACAACATATACTGGTTTGTACTGGTCTGGTGGTGGTCTGGTGCTGCTTGACCAGTATACCAGTGTCCAAAACACAACATATACTGGTTTATACTGGTCTGGTGGTGGTCTGGTGCTGCTTGACCAGTATACCAGTGTCCAAAACACAACATATACTGGTTTGTACTGGTCTGGTGCTGCTTGACCAGTATAACAGTGTCTAAAACACAAAATATGCTGGTTTGGTGGTGGTGTGGACACCAGTTCCTCATCTCTGTCTCCAAAAACCACCCCCCCCCCCCCCCTCTCTCTCTCTCTCTCTCTATCTCACTACACACACTCTCTCTCTCTCTCTCTCTCTCTTAATAAAGGTTTAATGAGCGCCCCATTTACATAACCCCTTTCCGGTCAGCATATGCTCTCGCCCCCCCCCCCCCCCCCCCCCCAACAGCCCCTCATAACCATTCACATGGGATCTCTCTCTCGATCTTTTTCTCTCTCCTCTCTCTCTCTCTCTCTTTCTCTCTCTCTCTCTTATCTCTCTCTCTCTCCTTTATCTCTCTCTCTCTCTCTTTATCTCTCTCTCTCTTTCTCTTTCTCTCTCTTTATCTCTCTCTCTCTCTCTTTATCTCTCTGTCTCTCTCTCTCTCTTTCTCTCTCTCTCTCTTATCTCTCTCTCTCTCTTTATCTCTCTCTCTCTCTCTTTATCTCTCTCTCTCTTTCTCTTTTCTCTCTCTCTCTCTCTCTCTCTCTTTATCTCTCTCTCTCTTTCCTCTTTCTCTCTCTCTCTCTCTCTCTCTCTCTCTCTTTCATCTCTCTCTCTCTTTCTCTTTCCAGCATTTGCTGGAACACCACAAAGGCAACTCTGTAACACTTGGAAGGACAGACTGTGTGTGTGTGTGTGTGTGTGTGTGTGTGTCAGTCAGTGTCAGAGCACAAGAGCTCTGCTGACAATAGCTATCGTCAGGATTTTTCATAGCCCCCCCCCCGGCACATCCCTCCTCTCGCTCTAGGCTGTCAGTAGGCCCTAACCCTCCAACACACTCCTCTGTGTGTGTGTGTGTGTGTGTGTGTGTGTGTGTGTGTGTGTGTAAAGGTAGTGAGTGGAATGGTTACAGACTGAGTCTCAACCTGTTCTCTCTTGTCTTTATGTATTTAAAATACACTATATGTCCAAATGTTTGTGGACACCCTTCTTAATTTGATGCATTCAGATACTTTAAGCTGTCACAGCTTTGTCTAGTCCCTGTAGAGAAGAAGTACTGCCAATAGAATAGGACTCTCTGGAGCAGATCAACATCATGACCCTATTGACTCCATGCTGCCTAATAATGCCAGGCGTGGGCTAGAGGGGTATAAAGCCCCCCAGCATTGAGGAGCTGTGGAGCAGTGAGGAACTGTGTTCTGTGGAGTGATGGTGGTGGAGCTACATCCAGTACTTTTGTATAGGATGAGGTGCTGTGACGATCAACATCCTGACCTCACTAACAATCTTGTTGTGAAATGCAATCAAATCCTCACAGCAATGCTGCTAAAAATCTAGTAGGAAAGTCTTCTTCCCTGGACAGGCCGAGAACTTTTTATTTTTTTATTTTATTTTTTTTTAAAATACCCTTGATTTCAGAAGAAACAGTGAATGTGCAGGTGTCCCCAATACTTTTGGCCACATAGTGTTTAAGAATGTATTATTAATGAACTATATTTATTTCTATTTCCATAAATGCATAACCATCTACTTAACTAATAATGTCAAATATTAATTGATTGATTAAACAATTGATTGATTGAACAATTTGATTGATTGATTGATGTTCTTCCAGATATCTCTCAGTATGGTTTTTACCTGAGCTGGTTTTAGTAGGGACCCACTTTCCTGTGCCACATCTCCCATTACAGCAGAACTTCCCAGTGGGACACTAGAGGGCGCCAGAGGGAGTCTTTAGTAACAGAGCGTGAGTGAATGGGACTGAACCTGAGACAGTATTACGGTACTGAGGGCTGATTGGGCTGGTGTTACTGTACTGAGGGCTGATTGGCTGGTGTTACTGTACTGAGTGCTGATTGATGGGTGTTACTGTACTGAGTGCTGATTGGCTGGTGTTACTGTACTGAGTGCTGATTGGCTGGTGTTACTGTACTGAGTGCTGATGATGGGTGTTACTGTACTGAGTGCTGATTGATGGGTATTACTGTACTGAGGGCTGATTGGCTGGTGTTACTGTACTGAGTGCTGATTGATGGGTGTTACTGTACTGAGTGCTGATTGATGGGTATTACTGTACTGAGTGCTGATTGGCTGGTGTTACTGTACTGAGTGCTGATTGGCTGGTGTTACTGTACTGAGTGCTGATTGATGGGTATTACTGTACTGAGTGCTGATTGATGGGTGTTACTGTACTGAGTGCTGATTGATGGGTGTTACTGTACTGAGGGCTGATTGATGGGTGTTACTGTACTGAGGGCTGATTGGCTGGTGTTACTGTACTGAGTGCTGATTGATGGGTGTTACTGTACTGAGTGCTGATTGATGGGTGTTACTGTACTGAGTGCTGATTGGCTGGTGTTACTGTACTGAGTGCTGATTGATGGGGTATTACTGTACCTGAGTGCTGATTGGCTGGTGTTACTGTACTGAGTGCTGATTGGCTGGTGTTACTGTACTGAGTGCTGATTGATGGGTGTTACTGTACTGAGTGCTGATTGATGGGTGTTACTGTACTGAGTGCTGAATGGCTGGTGTTACTGTACTGAGTGCTGATTGATGGGTGTTACTGTACTGAGTGCTGATTGGCTGGTGTTACTGTACTGAGGGCTGATTGGCTGGTGTTACTGTACTGAGTGCTGATTGATGGGTATTACTGTACTGAGGGCTGATTGGCTGGTGTTACTGTACTGAGGGCTGATTGATGGGTGTTACTTTACTGAGTGCTGATTGATGGGTATTACTGTACTGAGTGCTGATTGGCTGGTGTTACTGTACTGAGTGCTGATTGATGGGTATTACTGTACTGAGTGCTGATTGATGGTGTTACTGTACTGAGTGCTGATTGGCTGGTGTTACTGTACTGAGTGCTGATTGATGGTGTTACTGTACTGAGGGCTGATTGGCTGGTGTTACTGTACTGAGGGCTGATTGATGGGTGTTACTGTACTGAGTGCTGATTGATGGGTGTTACTGTACTGAGTGCTGATTGGCTGGTGTTACTGTACTGAGTGCTGATTGATGGGTGTTACTGTACTGAGTGCTGATTGATGGGTGTTACTGTACTGAGTGCTGATTGGCTGGTGTTACTGTACTGAGTGCTGATTGATGGGTATTACTGTACTGAGTGCTGATTGGCTGGTGTTACTGTACTGAGTGCTGATTGGCCTGTGTTACTGTACTGAGTGCTGATTGATGGGTATTACTGTTACTGAGTGCTGATTGGCTGGTGTTACTGTACTGAGTGCTGATTGATGGGTATTACTGTACTGAGTGCTGATTGGCTGGTATTACTGTACTGAGTGCTGATTGATGGGTGTTACTGTACTGAGGGCTGATTGGCTGGTGTTACTGTACTGAGGGCTGATTGGCTGGTGTTACTGTACTGAGGGCTGATTGATGGGTATTACTGTACTGAGTGCTGATTGGCTGGTGTTACTGTACTGAGGGCTGATTGATGGGTGGTTACTGTACTGAGGGCTGATTGATGGGTATTACTGTACTGAGTGGCTGAGTGGCTGGTGTTACTGACTGAGTGCTGATTGATGGGTATTACTGTACTGAGTGCTGATTGGCTGGTGTTACTGTACTGAGTGCTGATTGGCTGGTGTTACTGTACTGAGTGCTGATTGATGGGTATTACTGTACTGAGTGCTGATTGCTGGTGTTACTGTACTGAGTGCTGATTGATGGGTATTACTGTACTGAGTGCTGATTGGCTGGTGTTACTGTACTGAGTGCTGATTGATGGGTATTACTGTACTGAGTGCTGATTGAGGGGTATTACTGTACTGAGTGCTGATTGATGGGTGTTACTGTACTGAGTGCAGATTTGGGGGTATTACAGCTACTGATTTCTGATTGGTTGCCCCAGTTGATCAGCTCATTGCATAATAACCCAGTCATGTTTGACTCTGTGGAGCGCCCTCTAGTGTCTGAGATCTCCATCAGAAGCTGGTTGTCATAGACGGGGGAAAGGTTAGACTCTCTGTGGTTCAGAGGACAGCCGGAATTACACGCTGACCCCAAAGGTCGTCTTCTCGCCACTGGAGGAATTCTTCATTTGGACGTGAGCAGCCTTGAAGCTTCAGGTTGCTTCTTGTTGCCTGGCAACACCCCACATACACATACTGCTGTCCTAACAACGGGAAAATAAACCGGGTGTGTAGATGAAGCCTGGGCCCTCCTGCAGTAAAAGTCACTTGAGTAAAATAGAGACTCTGGGAGAAATAACAGTATCTCAGGTGCTGAGAGGGAGTGCAGCTCACTGATGACCACGGATGCAGGCCAGCATCCAAGTTCTGTTCAGACAGACAGTTTTTTAGCATATTCAGATTTGAGATTTTAACAGATTGTGCAGTTTCCCAGTGATGGATGATCTTTAGGAATTCTGGGATCTGCAGGTTTTTGTTAATGGAGAATTTCTCTGGGTGCAAGATTTAAGATCATGGATACATTGATCAAGACAAAGACAAGGACATATCAAGTCCGACCGAAGTCCAGGACTTTGTAGCGGTCAAGTCCAGGTAAAGACCGAGACTAGAACACATTGAGTCTCAGTCAAACCCAAGACCAGGACACATCGTGTCCGAGCAAAGACAAGACTTTGTAGCAGTCAAGTCCAAGTCAAGACTGAGACCAGGACACATTGAGTCCAAGTCAAGACCACGACCAGGACACATCGAGTCTTAGTCTAGACAACGACACATCAAGTCTGAGCAAAAGCAAGACTTTGTAACAGTCAAGTTTAAGTGAAGACCAAAACCAGGACACATCAAGTCTAAGCGAAGACTAAGACTTTGTAGCAGTCAAGTCCAAGTCAGAATGAAGGACCTGGACACATCGGGTCCAAGTCAAGACTAAGACCACGACACATCAAGTCTGACCAAAAAGCAAGACTTTGTAACTGTCAAGTTCAAGTCAAGACCAAAATCAGGACATATCAAGTCTGACCAAAAAGCAAGACTTTGTAACAGTCCAGTTCAAGTCAAGACCACGACCAGGACACATCAAGTCTGAGCGAATACCAAGACTTTGTAGCAGTCAAGTCCAAGTCAGAATGAAGACCTGGACACATTGGGTCTGAGTCAAGACTGAGACCAAGACCCATCGAGTCTCAGTCAAGACCTGGAAACAAGTCTGACCAAAAAACAAGTCCAGGTCAAGACCGAGACCAGAACACAGCGAGTCAAGACTGAAATCATGGCACATTCAGAGTCAAGACAAAGACCTTGTAGCAGGCGAGTCTGAGTCAACACATGAGTGCTGGACTGAGTGGTGGCCATCACTGCTACTGACTGCTGATTGATGGGCTGTAGTTATTTGACCTGGACAGTATACTAGGTTAACACCTGGCTACTGGAGCCGAGTACACCAGACGTGTGTTGGGTCGGATCAAGGTCAGATCACTTCCTCACGACAAAGGAACCGAGTTCGCTTGGGACCGGACCGAGATCTCGTTGTTGTTTTTGTCCACAAAAAACGAGGGTCCGATTTAGCCGGACTGAAAAACACTCAGCATTCAGTCAGGTGTTGACTTTTGACTAGCGCTGTATATAAACACCGGCCTGCGTATTTGGGGTCAGTTTGGTGAGTACCTGCCCACACACACCCCTACGTTACCCGCTGACACTTCGGGTCAATTATCGGGTCCCGCTCGCGTCGCCTTTCAGCCGGCCTGTAAAGATTCACTGCTTCAGATGTGGTGCAGGAGAGTCAACCGACGAAGGCACTTTGATTTCACGTGTGTTCGAGAAATACCGCACTTCGAGCCCCAGGCCGAACGTCCAGTTTGACCGCTGGTCACACTCAGGTACCAAATACAGAGCTCTGAACACTTCACATCCTTATTTATTTATTTATTTATTTATTTATTATTTAATAATGCCATTCATTTAGAATGATCATCATCTGCTATCCATCGGCAGCCAAGGCCTCTCTCTCTCTCTAGGGTGGGTAGATGGCGCTGTCCCCCCACTGGCTGTCACTCAAGGTGCGTTGGTTGGTTGCCTGGTGACATTGCATCGGTGGCAGTTGTGAAAAAGAGGTGTGGCTGGCTGGGCACGTGTCGGGGGGTGTTGCTTGTGATGGGGAGTGGGAATACTGGATATGGATAACTGCTGATCTAAATTGAGGAGAAAACGGGTAAAACATCTGAAATAAAGGTTGAGGTTTAGCACCGGAGCTATGAGGCTAATGCAGCTACCATAGACGACTGCGTTTTCAAGCTAAAACTGAAGCTACAGCTTAGGCTAAAGTTCACTGACCGCTAGAAATAAATGCTACGAAGCTAAATGCTACAAAGCCAACGCTGCAGATATGGATATACAGGACGCCTTTTACAACCTCTGGCTTTAGCCTCATCTGTGCACCATAAGAACCAATGTGTTAGCCAGATGTGCTCTTAGCATGCGTTGTATATAAGCTAAGCAGCGTCGCTAGCGTGGCTTGAGATAAGGGGGTGTTTCCTCCTGAATGTGAGGTGGTACCTTTGGCTTGCTTGAACCCGAACACAGCGCTAATGCCTCTGATAAAGATGTAGAGCAGGCAGCAACAGGGGTTCAGGCTAGAGCGAGCCCTGGAAGCCTTTCTGTTTGGCAATGTTAGCAGTTTAGCTTTA